>NC_056726.1:1622487351-1622689851 GCF_019279795.1 Protopterus annectens
CTGGGTGATGAATCTGTCCCTCCAGCATGTTCTATTAATAACCGTGTCAAGGTTTAAGTCTCCCGCCCTTGTGGTTCTGAGGGATCTAGATTTTTGAGGTGAAGCATATTCATCAAATCAGGGTTTGACATGGCCTTATATGTCAGGCACAGGTCACCTCTGAGCAAGCGGTATGAGACTGAATAGAGCTGGAGTTCTTTCAGTCGGGCAGCATAAGACATATTTTTGAGACCCTTTATCCTTTTGGTGAGGAACTTTTGGGGCCTTTCCAGCTGCTGCAGGTGTCTGGTCAGATACATTCCGAATGGGGCATTGTACTCAATCATAGGTCTAATGAGTGATGAGTACAGGGGGGCGATGACCTCCCTTGATCTAGATGTGAATCCCTTCATGATCAGGTGGGCAATGTAGAAGGTTTTCCTAACTACTTTAGCAACATGAGTGTCAAACTAAAGGCTACTGTCAACCTGGGTCCCCAGATCCCTGATGACTTCTTCTGTGCTCAGTGGATTGCCACCTATATGGTAGCTAGGGGTAACCTTGTTTTTCCCGAAGGGTATGACTATGCATTTCTTGGCATTTAACTTTAGGCCATGGCTCTGGCACCAGTTATCCGTTTCTGTGAGGCCCTTCTGAAGGATATCTGTGTCAGATGTGTTTTCGACTATGGCCCAGTTTGCAGTCATCTGCAAACTTTGTCAGCCATAACCCTCCTGTGTTTGCTTGTACTTCAGAAAAGTAGATGCCGAACAAGAGTGGACCCAGGACTGCGCCCTGTGGGACACCACTTGTGACAGGCTTTGAGTCTGACATGGCTCCAGCAACTCTGACCCTGTGGGTTCTGTCACTTAGCCAGTTTGCAACCCATCTTGTGATGTATGGGTTTACATTCAAGCTGATGAGTTTTTCGATGATACCTGCGTGGGGTATTGTGTCAAGGCCTTTGCCAGGTCAAGGTAGGCTGTATGGACTGCCTTTCCTCATCAATGGCCTTTGTGACTGTCTCGAAAAAGTCAACCAAGTTTAAAAGGCATGATCTGCCTTTGACAAAGCCAAACTGGGTTGGATCCAAAGTCTGCAAGTTCCCTATGTCTTTATTTATGAGTTCCATTATGATCCTCTCCATGGCTTTGCAGATAAGGCTTGTCAAGCTAATGGGATGGTAATTTCCAGGGTCGGGTGGAGGCACCGCCCTTGTGAAGTGGGACCACAGTCGCCGGCGCCACTCCTTGGGTACGTATCCTGAGGTGAGGCTAAGATTAAACAGCTGTCCTAACTGCGGGTTTAATTCCTCATTGAGTTCATGGAGCACACAGATGGGACACCATCCGGTCCCATGGATGCTGTATTTTTCGCCTTGGAGAGAGCAGTTCTCACCTGGGCGTTAGAGATGTTTGGGGGCTACAATCCTCTGGTATAGATATCTCTCCTTTTGGGGAGGGGGAGAAGTTTGCACAACCTGTCAGCCAGTATGTTGGCAATGTGTGTAGGTTCAGTAATCTTCACATCATTTTGAACTAATTCTGAGCATATCTGGGAGTTTCCTCCTAGGTTTCTAACATAGCTAAAGAAGGCCTTATGATTGTCTTTTGAATCCTTGGCGATTTTTCTCTCAAAATTTGCCTTGGATGATTTTATGAGAGCTCTTAGTTTTTACTTATAATGATCAAAGGTGTCTTACCTTTCAAGGATTTTGCTCTATCTTGTAGTAGCTTCCTCCTTTTGTTGTAGAGCTTGTTTATGGCTGGGGTCCACCAGACTGGACGCTTGCCTTTGGTACAAAGAGTCTTAGTTTTGTTTGGGATTGCCTGATCCATGCAGTCCTGTAGGTGCTGGTAGAAGGCATTTGTAAGTGATTCAGCGGTTTGAGTAATGTTTACCACTGGCTCAGGGGCCTTAAAGGAGACCACACTAGTTTTTAGAAGTGTGAAGTTGGCTTTTGAGAAGTTTTTCACTGTGGTCTTTTGTTTCAGGTGGGGCGGGATGAGGACCTCCAGCGAGATTAGTTTATGATCTGATCTCACCAGTGAGGGGTATACTTCGGTGTTGAACATTGTGATCCCATGTTCGTGATGATGAGAACAAGTATGTTTTCTCCTCTTGTGGGATGGTGACTAGTTGTTCCATGGCATTTGAGTTTATGAACTCCAGGAACCTTTGGGCTAGAGTGTTTGGGCTTGAGTAGTGTTCCCAGTCTATATTAAGGTAGTTGAAGTCACCTAGTATGATGGTGTTTGGAGATACATTTATCCCTCCATTGTTTTCAGGAAGGCCATGTGAGGTTCCTGAGTTTGAGAGGGTGGCCTGTAACATGCTACAAATTGCAGAGCAGTCTTGCCTATGGTTAATTGCACCTGGATGGTCTCCGATGCATCGTGCGTTGCCACCAACCTTGAGGTGTGGGTGTCCTTTATGAATATGGACACCCTCCTTTCTTGGTGTTGTCCGGATTTTGGGGCGGAACGCATGATATGAGGTGAAACCTGCTAGTGCTGGGGTGCTCTCAGGAGCCTTGAACCAGGTTTCTGTCACAGCACAGACATCGATGTTCTCCATACTGAGAAGGGCCTCGAAAAGTGCATCTTGAGATTGAGACTTCTGGCATTGAGCAACATTACCCTTAGTTTTTACTTTTTGTGTTCTAGGGTGGTAGGTTTAGAATTTGTGCCTTGCCTAAAAAGGCACTATGGGGTGGCAAGAGCCTTTGCCAATATCCGGGAAGCCTAGGGTGACAGGTGCAAGCCGTCACTTGGCAGCGTGGCTTGTCCAGCATGTCATCCCAGGCAGACAGACATTGATCCCCTTTGAATGACACCAGAATTTAAGCCAATTATTAAAGCTGATCATCTTATCACTGTATTGTGGCATCATTCTAGGTGAAGGTAGGATACTGCTCAAGGTCAGGGTCATACCTGCCTGGGCTACATAATCAGAGAGCTCCTCAATGTCTCTTTTCATGTAGTCCAAGGAGGTACGCCTCAGGTCGTTGACACCAGCGTGGACAATGACTGAGTCGTACTTGTACCTGCTGTTGAGAGACCTGAGTGCTTGTGTTATGTGGCGGATTCTAGCACCCGACAGGCAGCTTACTGTGACCTTCTCCTTACTCAGTCTGGTGAGTGGGACGTCAGTGTGTCTGACTATGGAGTCACCTATGACAAGTATGTTTGGTGTTGTATTTGGCCTTAAGGGCAGTGACTGCTTTGCACACTGATTTTGTTGTTTATGTGTTGTTTGTGTGGTGTATTGAGTTTGCAGGTGCTTGGGTGTCTGCTTTGGAGGCCTCTGCTGTTTAGGTAAATTTTTACTCAGAGCCTCCGAGTATGTCTTAGTGTGTTTATGTGTTTGATTCAGTGGTGTGGTTGAGTTATATGAGACTGGTATTGTGGTGTGTGTAGTTGCCTTCTCCTCCTGCCTGGTCTTGCCAGTCCTGAGTTGAGAGAGCTCAGCCTCCAGTCTGGCTAAATAGCTGCATCTCTCACAAGTGTTAGTGTTACATGGGAGGAGGAGATGGTTGTCCGTGTACATGAGGCAATTGTAACATTGTCTCAGAATTCCCAGATTCACCAAATGGGCAGGAGAGGATGCCAGCATCTGACCCTTCGACATGCTAGAAAGAATTATGAGTTGGTATGAGACAGAAAAGTAGTGGGCTTAGCAGGGAAGTGGGCACTCCTGGGGGTTTTGCTAGTGAGAGATTTGTATAATATAGGAGTGCTTGACCTGCAAAGAGAATGCTTATAAGACAAGGGATATGCTTATAAGACAAGTGCTGAGCTTTTGAGAAGAAAAAGCTATTTGGAACAAGTGCTGCACTTTTAGTGTAGGTGTAAACTGTTTAGGTTCCTAACAGAGCAGTTCTAAGGGAAAAATTGAAGAACAGACTTTCTGGAGCCAGAAAGAATTTAACCTTGTTTAACCGGCTGCCCGATGCTGCTCTAGTGGCAACTCCGCTAAATCGCGCTAAAGCACGTTAAAGCATGCTTGATAGCAGGGCTGGAAAGAAGCAGGAATAGACCCAAAAGGGAAAATAAAACTACAGTTTCAAGTCAGTAACCACCTCTACGGGGGCAGGGAAGCTGCTCAATGTTAGTCACTGCCACTGATGAACAGAGACCCTCCTCAGCCCAAGCAAAATGGCCTCACAAAACTTTCTAACAGTTCAGGAACAGCAAGCCTGTAACTGAACTTTTAACTCTCAGAAAAGTGGGAAAAAGCAAGATTTTTTTTGTTTTGTTTTTTACAGAGATAGCAGAGGTTCACAAGTAATATCAAGTTATAACAGTGCAGTAAATGACCCCACACAAGAGTGCTAGGTCAAGGACAGAAAATATGCAAGTTTTAAGAAAAACGATTTAAAATTAAGTGCAAACAGGAAATTCAGCAAACAGCTTTTGGTTGTGCTCTAAATACATCTACTAATACAGAAATCAAGTTTAACAAGCCAGAAAATGCTCAAGCTAGGCAGCTATGCAGAAAAACTTAGCAAATAAACAGAGAAAAATACTTAAAATCTCAAAAGTGGCTCCCTTCTTCTCTCAGCGTTTTTACCTCTTGGAGGGTGCTTCACCAACAGCCAACAAGCCTGAAAAGACGCTCAAACCATGAGGCAACTAGGTTTTAAGAGAGGAAGATGAAGGAGTTATGGAAATGACCCCTAGTGGCCAATAAAACTACAGTTTCAAGTCAGTAACCACCTCTACGGGGGGCAGGGAAGCTGCTCAATGTTAGTCACTGCCACTGATGAACAGAGAGACCCTCCCTCAGCCCAAGCAAAAATGGCCTCACAGAAACTTTCAAACAGTTCAGGAACAGCAAGCCTGTAACTGAACTTTTTTAACTCTCAGAAAAGTGGGAAAAAGCAAGATTTTTTTTTTGTTTTTACAGAGATAGCAGAGGTTCACAAGTAATATCAAGTTATAACAGTGCAGTAAATGACCCCACACAAGAGTGCTAGGTCAAGGACAGAAAATATGCAAGTTTTAAGAAAAAAACGATTTAAAATTAAGTGCAAACAGGAAATTCAGCAAACAGCTTTTGGTTGTGCTCTAAATACATCTACTAATACAGAAATCAAGTTTAACAAGCCAGAAAATGCTCAAGCTAGGCAGCTATGCAGAAAAACTTAGCAAATAAACAGAGAAAAATACTTAAAATCTCAAAAGTGGCTCCCTTCTTCTCTCAGCGTTTTTCCTCTTGGAGGGTGCTTCACCAACAGCCAACAAGCCTGAAAAGATGCTCAAACCATGAGGCAACTAGGTTTTAAGAGAGGAAGATGAAGGAGTTATGGAAATGACCCCTAGTGGCCAATAAAACTACAGTTTCAAGTCAGTAACCACCTCTACGGGGGCAGGGAAGCTGCTCAATGTTAGTCACTGCCACTGATGAACAGAGAGACCCTCCTTCAGCCCAAGCAAAAATGGCCTCACAGAAACTTTCAAACAGTTCAGGAACAGCAAGCCTGTAACTGAACTTTTTTAACTCTCAGAAAAGTGGGAAAAAAGCAAGATTTTTTTTTTTTTTTTACAGAGATAGCAGAGGTTCACAAGTAATATCAAGTTATAACAGTGCAGTAAATGACCCCACACAAGAGTGCTAGGTCAAGGACAGAAAATATGCAAGTTTTAAGAAAAAACGATTTAAAATTAAGTGCAAACAGGAAATTCAGCAAACAGCTTTTGGTTGTGCTCTAAATACAGCTACTAATACAGAAATCAAGTTTAACAAGCCAGAAAATGCTCAAGCTAGGCAGCTATGCAGAAAAACTTAGCAAATAAACAGAGAAAAATACTTAAAATCTCAAAAGTGGCTCCCTTCTTCTCTCAGCGTTTTTTCCTCTTGGAGGGTGCTTCACCAACAGCCAACAAGCCTGAAAAGATGCTCAAACCACGAGGCAACTAGGTTTTAAGAGAGGAAGATGAAGGAGTTATGGAAATGACCCCTAGTGGCCAATAAAACTACAGTTTCAAGTCAGTAACCACCTCTACGGGGGCAGGGAAGCTGCTCAATGTTAGTCACTGCCACTGATGAACAGAGACCCTCCTTCAGCCCAAGCAAAAATGGCCTCACAGAAACTTTCAAACAGTTCAGGAACAGCAAACCTGTAACTGAACTTTTTTAACTCTCAGAAAAGTGGGAAAAAGCAAGATTTTTTTGTTTTGTTTTTACAGAGATAGCAGAGGTTCACAAGTAATATCAAGTTATAACAGTGCAGTAAATGACCCCACACAAGAGTGCTAGGTCAAGGACAGAAAATATGCAAGTTTTAAGAAAAAACGATTTAAAATTAAGTGCAAACAGGAAATTCAGCAAACAGCTTTTGGTTGTGCTCTAAATACAGCTACTAATACAGAAATCAAGTTTAACAAGCCAGAAAATGCTCAAGCTAGGCAGCTATGCAGAAAAACTTAGCAAATAAACAGAGAAAAAATACTTAAAATCTCAAAAGTGGCTCCCTTCTTCTCTCAGCGTTTTTCCTCTTGGAGGTGCTTCACCAACAGCCAACAAGCCTGAAAAGACGCTCAAACCACGAGGCAACTAGGTTTTAAGAGAGGAAGATGAAGGAGTTATGGAAATGACCCCTAGTGGCCAATAAAACTACAGTTTCAAGTCAGTAACCACCTCTACGGGGGCAGGGAAGCTGCTCAATGTTAGTCACTGCCACTGATGAACAGAGAGACCCTCCTTCAGCCCAAGCAAAAATGGCCTCACAGAAACTTTCAAACAGTTCAGGAACAGCAAACCTGTAACTGAACTTTTTTAACTCTCAGAAAAGTGGGAAAAAAGCAAGATTTTTTTTTTGTTTGTTTTTTACAGAGATAGCAGAGGTTCACAAGTAATATCAAGTTATAACAGTGCAGTAAATGACCCCACACAAGAGTGCTCCCCCCAAACACACCCCTACTTAAATATACCAAGTCCGAGACCGCACTACAGTACCGAAAATGGCAAAGTAACGAAGCAGCCAAGCAAATTCTTTCCCAGGGAAAGAATTTGCTTAAAAGCCGCTTCGATATTTTGCCGTTTCAGGCTTTTGAGTTCGACCAAGACACATTCGAATGCATCTTCGGTCTTCTCATAGCAAACCGAAATAAGGGCCTTACACTTCAAGAAGAGGGCTTTCTTTGTAAACAATAATTGAATTAGTTTCTATTTTGGATGCTGAGACTTAAAACTTGAATTTTGTAAGGTAGCATGAAGGAAAGAGCGGCCATGTAAGTCAGCCACAACTGATTAAATAATGTCGGCCATATAAAACGAGTAGAATTAACAAGAAAGAAGTCATATCCATCTGCCTATGTGAACTAACAGAGTAAGTCTAACCCTTTCATTGGGATACAAGGCCCTCCTTGTACATAATAAATAATAGTCTTTTATATAATTGCTTAATCCTTCATTTACCCTAGCTTGTTGGGGATGTTCTTATGTTAGTCTGTTCATGAGTCTGTCCAATATGACATTAAAATTGTCCTTCCTATACCATAAGAATATTTCTGCTTTCTATTCCATGAATCTCTTCTCAAAAAAATCTTTAAGGGGTCTTTGATCATCTGAGCCACATAAGATATGACCAGAATCATGTTGCCATCCTAAAGCTTTACCTTCCCCGAAGTCTGTCTTTTTTTGTTTATTTCCATTATAAACATCAACTTAATCCAGTGAATCTCAAACAAAAATGAGAACTTCTTCTTCAGCTGTGGAGTTTGGACAGAAAGAAAGTTAATGGCCACCACTGTTATACACTCACTAAGCAGCACTCTTTCTGGTTAGTGGGTGTAAAATAAAAAAAAAAAAAGAAATTAAAAAGAAGGTTGCATGTGTGTTTATGACTGTGTGCATGATTGTATGACTGTATGAGCGTTACAGCAAGATCAATTGAGCTATTTTTCACTTGCTAAGTAGACCTTTTGATGTAGTGTGTGTAGAAGTAAATAAAACATAGAAAAGTGTGTGTCTATGTATGTCTATGTGTGCTTATGTTTCTGTATGTGTGCTTGCATCCATGAAAGCGGAACTGTGTATGTATGTGTCTGTGTATATGTGTGTGAGAGCGAGACAGAGTGTTTGAACAGTGAGAGCAATCAAGAGCTGGCAGCTGCAGTAGAGGTTTGCATACCTATCACCTTCTTAGATCAACATAGCCGTAAATCACAAAGTAAAGGGGAAACAAAGGTGTGTGTGTGTCTGTGTGTGTGTGTGTGTGTGTGTGTGTGTGTGTGTGTGTGTGTGTGTGTGTGTGTGTGTGTGTGTGTTTGTGTGTGTGTGTGTGTGTGTGTGTGTGTGTGTGTGTGTGTGTGTGTGTGTGTGTGTGTGTGTGTGTGTGTGTGCGTGTGTGTGAGTGAGATTGAGTGACCACTGGAGCAGCAATAAAGAGGTTTGTATACCTATCCACCTCTTAGCTCAAAAAGTCTCGATAAATCCTAAAATAAATGGAAACAAAGGCCCAAAATATGAACAGATTTTAAATATTGCTCTTATAAAATTAGAAAGTTGCTTAAATAACACAATTTATATTAGTGAGAATTTTCTGAAAATCAAATATATGTCATTATTTATTGACTTTAATCCAAAGTAACTGGCAGCAAATTGCACGCTTTAGGAGTAAGGGACCAAAACATGAAGTAACTATATGGATATTTTGGATGTAAAATACTTCCTCCAACACAATTTACATGCACTACATACAGCAAGTATGAAAGATTAGGTGGAGGAACTATTTTACATCAAAAATGTATATAATAAATATATCAATAAAGCCCAGCAGAAAGTGGTTTTCTTGCCAACAGGTGTACTTCAGAAACACATTGCACAGCAGGTGCGTTCTGTCCTCCTTGTTTCTGATTTCCTTCATGTCACATGACAGGAACCAGGGATGTCTCTAAGCTATGAAAATCTCTCTGTGATTGACTGGTCACCCACACACTTTATATATGTGTGTGTGTGTGTGTGTGTGTGTGTGTGTGTGTGTGTGTGTGTGTGTGTGTGTGTGTATGTATATATATATATATATATATATATATATATATATATATATATATATATATATATATATATATATCCACAAGTGCATAAAAATTACTAAAGCAATAATGAAACCAGAACTAATGGAGAAGGTTACATGGCATCAGGCAGAACAGACAAAAGCACTATCACCCTCCAACTTTGTAAGAACAACCCTCTTTAAAATAATGAACCAGGATGTTAATGAGCATATCAAACAACCCCCTACAGGCTGTTGTATTATCAGTTAGAGCCCCTTAACTAGTATTGCTCCAGCTAAAGGGCATGCAGTGAGCAGTTATAAACTGTTCTAAAGCAAACATATAATATCCCCCAAGTCAAACTGTTCACATGAAGCACTGAATGAATCATGACTAGACAAGTACAGTTAAATACAAACAATAATGTAGTTTGTTCTCCACTGTCAGTTGCCTACTGCCCCATTACTGACCTTGGCTGAAGTCCACAGAAGATTCAGCATCTCAGCTGCTGAGGTGAGTTGTACTAGTTTATCTGGAGTTGAACTGAGGGTATTAAAGACCAGCAATTCCATAAAAAAACAGCAGTTCCATTTCATTTCCATGTCCCTGTCTTACAGAGGTGCATGTCTAGTGGTGATGGGCAGATCAGTTCCCACATCTGTCCCGTTGTGGGGTTTTGTCTGGGACGTTGTGGCTGAGATCTTCCCCTTTGTCCCTTTAGGTTGTCTTTGTATCATCTTATGGTCTGCTATTTTAGACCATTTGTTGTTGGTTTGACTTTGCATCCTTTAACCTGTTTTGTGATTTGAGGAAATCACTTCATTCCCTATTATTTTGGCTTTTTCTAGAATCCTTGAGCAAAGAAATTGAGAGGTACAGTATTTTGGTCTGTTCCCTGTAAAATGTGTGGCTTCTGGTTGTTGCAGATTGCTGTCATTATTTAACGTGAGTTAGATATTTTGTATTCTTCAGAAAATGCTTGAAAATGTAAAGCTTGTTTTTCTTTCAAATTTCTAATTATATAAAAGAAATATAGAAAAGCTGTTCCTGATTTTGTTCCTTGTTTTTGATTCTTGAACTAAGATATTGAGAGGGCAGAATGGAATTGCAGACATCAACAAGCTGAGTTACAGTTATGTGTCACTATTTATGAATCTATTCATTCACTTGATCTCAAGCAAATATCCAAGGTGTACAGTTATAGAAATGGCTGTAACTGATTTTGTGTGTGTGTGTGTGTGTGTGTGTGTGTGTGTGTGTGTGTGTGTGTGTGTGTGTGTGTGTGTGTGTGTGTGTCTGCGTGTGTACATGCTTGTGCACGTCTGTCTGTCTGTCTATCTATAGCAACCCCTACTCTTTTTGATAAGTGCCATTGGATCTTTTACATCCACCTGAGCTACCATCAACTTAGCCAGATGGGGCTCATCTAAAGAATGGCACAGTGCATCACCAGGAGTGAACAATACCCATTTATGCTGTACTAGAGTGTCAGTGTTGAAAAACTAATATAAGTCGCTGATGTGGGACTAGAACCTACATTCTTCTGTACCAAAAGTACCTGCTTCATTTGTTGAGCTACTAAGACTAGTGGCATGCATATGCATGCTAGTTTTCAAGCCTCCTCCTAGGAAAACAGCACTGTAAGACAAAAACTGTACCAAGGAAATATAGCAACATGCACCATGTAGTGCTCGATTTCTGGTTTGCTGAAAAAACACCAATAGATATATGTTTGATCTAAATGTTTTGGGGGAGCGCCATAACTCTGAACTTATTTTGTCAAGAATTCTTGACAAAGCCAAAATTAATGGGAACATTGATAAAATCAGGGGCAATTTTTGAATAGTGCTCTAATTTAATACATATTTAATAGAATAATGTGTTTTGCATCAATATGCATGTTGAACTATAAGTAATACAAAATTCTAATAACGGGTTATAATACAGAAAATCAAAAATGCTGTGAGGACAGAATAATCATTTGAAAAAATCATGGACATTCTGCAAAAATAGAGAGTTGAGAGGTATGGGTAACACTCAAAATGGAATGTCTGGTCACAGTAACCCATTCCAGGATTTGAATATATGTTTTGGAATTGCAGAATTTTAAATGATGCAGATATGTTTCTCTGAATGTTATTCTGCTTGTCTATGCACAAGTCTCATCCCTGGTTTGGCACCTATGTCTGTAATGGATACAGGCAACCTGTAAATGTTTCATCTCCCAGGCCCCTGCTTGTAAATGCTTCATCTCCCAAGCCCCTGCTTACACTTATCAAGGGTATCAGAACTTGTCAGAGATTTGGGATGCATGGCTAGGCTTAAAAAGGCCCTTGTGTTCTTTAGCCTAGTGAACACCTATGAACCTATGAATAGACGAATTTTAAGAAATTATACATTAGTACTTTACACCCCTTCCATTTGATTTACATTTCTACAATATTTACAAATATTTAAAGTCAGTACTTATTTTCAAAATGTTACATCTTCAGTTCTAAAAAACTTTAACATCCTTCATTTTTTCCCTCATCCTTTTTTCCATAATCACCATTCTGTTTCAGCCAACACAGCTTCATCTTTCGTGTTTTTATTATACATCATTTCATAACATCTTCCTTCTCACAACCCCCATACCATTACCATCAATATCCTATCCCACCTGTCAGCTTCACATTTGTTATGTTTTTCATATTTCCACTGTATCATTATATTCATTTTTATATTTTTAAACCTTCACAATTATTCTCATTTTGATTTTTTTTCCAATAATTTTTATTTTTATTTTGCATTTATAAAAGACACAAACATTTGCATATTTACAACATGACCATAAGAGAAAGTTATACATTGTAGTCAATATAGAAACATGAAGGTCATGTAACAAATCTATTTACACTATATACATAGATGCTTTCTCAAACAAGTTTAAACAATATAAAGACAGCACATACATTAATGTTTGCAATACCATATTTTGTTGTGAGTTTGTGGGTATTTTGCTAGGTTCCCTTATAACACATTACTCTGTAGTGTGCATGATGTTTTATTCTCCTATGATATTAAAGGTTTGTTCCCAAGTTGCTCGAGTTATGCTGTTTTTGTTTCTTTTTTCTATTACTATTTTGTGAGCTAATAGGTGTTTAATAGCCACTTTCTTAAAACCCTCCAGGAGATGTTCATAGAGTCTATCCATGAGAGCTATATATAGTGTCATTAATGAGAATATGGTTATAAGTGAGTTTGCTTGTTTTACTGAGAAGTTAGATGGGCGAATATGTAATATGGTAAATTCCCATGTAAGTGTTGATGATTGATATCCCACTTTTTGTAATTTGCAATTTTAGTGAATTCCAGAGTTTATAGACACATTTGCAACTCCAAAATATATGCATTAAATCTGCTATCTGATTCTTGCAGTGTGGACAGTATGGTGATTTTGTTGCATTGAATTTGTGTAGTAATGCAGCTGTAAAATATACGTTGTTATTTATCATAAGCTGTGTGTGCAACAGTTTTTTAAGGGGTATGCTTTTCAGTGTTAGGTTAATTGCATTTTGTATCTGGTTGTCATCCAAAGATGGTTGTATTTTCCTCCAATAGTTAGAGAAAAGGAGGTCTTTCTGGAATTTGATTTCCCCTATCATTTTGTATGAGTTTGTTATACTTTTCTTTGTCATGAGGATAGTCTCCCAGAGCAGAGTGCATTTTCCCATGTCACTATTGGGTATGGTAAGGTTTTGGAGGTAACTGGAACACATCTCTTTCATTTGTCTAAGCATTATGATGTACGACTTAGGTAGATTCAGATTATTTCTCATTTCTTGGGTAGTACAATTAAGTAGTGGGTAGATATATTGTATTCTTTTTGCTTTTAAACAGGGAAAGGAATCTAAATCTAGCATCTTGTTGTTTATTTTTAAATTAGGATGTTTATGGAGGGGCTGTAATGTTATCAGAGCTTGCCCCCGGTTTAAGGAATGAAATAGTTTTTGTTCATAGGTTCATCGGTTCATAGTAGGCCATCTGCCCTAGGGCATTTATAAGCCTAACCAGAGTGTGTTTGGCTTTCGCCACCCTTTTAGATTAGTTGACTGTGCCTCTGTATAGTAGGTCACAGAAGATAGCCCTTTTAAGGTTAGTTTACTGTGCCTCTCTCTAGTAGGGACACAGAAGTGATCCCAGGGGTAAACCTACGATCTCCCATCCACTCGTCAAGATTTCTCTTGAAGAGGGTCATTGAGGGGCTCTGCCTAACATAGATTGGGATTTTGTTCCAGAGTGAGGGGAGCCTCTGGGATATGAATCTGTCCCTCCAGCATGTCCTATTTATTTCTGTGCTGAGGTTTAAGTCCCTGGAGTGTGTAGCTCTAAGGGATTTGGATTTCCTGAGGTGGAGCATGTCCATTAATTCTGAGTTGGACATGGCTTTATACGTCAGGCACAGATCACTTCTGAGTAGGCGGTAAGCAACCGAGTAGAGCTGGAGTTTCTTTAGCCTAACTGCGTAGGGCATCTGTTTGAGTCCTTTGATCCTCTTGGTGAGGTACTTTTGGGGTCTTTCCAGTTGCTGCAGGTGTCAGGTAAGGTACATCCCAAATGGGGCATTGTATTCAATTATGGGCCTGATGAGTGATGAGTAGAGGGGCACAATGACCTCTCTTGATCTAGATGTGAACCCTTTTGTGATAAGGTGGGCTATATAGAAGGTCTTTCTAACCACTTTGGGAACTTGATTGCCAAAGGAGAGATTGCTATCTACTTGGGTCCCCAAATCCCTAATTACTTCTTCTGTACTTAATGGATTACCACCTATGTGGTAATTTGTGGGCACTTTGTTTTTCCCAAAGGGGATGACTATGCACTTTTTGGCATTTAGCTTTAGGCCATGGCTCTGGCACCAGTTATCCATCTCTGTGAGACCCTTTTGGAGGATGCTTGTGTCAGTTGGCGAGTCGATTATGGCACCCAGTTTGCAGTCATCTGTGAACTTGGTCAGCCATAGTCCTCCCATGTTAGCCTGTACCTCAGAGAAATATATACCGAACAAGAGAGGTCCCAGGACTGAGCCTTGTGGGATGCCACTTGTAACTGGTTTAGAGTCTGACATGGCACCTGCAATTCTGACCATGTGGGTTCTATCCCTGAGCCAGTTTGCAACCCATCTTGTGACATAGGGGTTGATATTTAAACTGGTGAGCTTATTTATGATGCCCAAGTGGGGTATTGTGTCGAAGGCTTTTGCGAGGTCCAGGTAGGCTGTGTGGACTACCTTCCCTTCATCTAAGGCCTTGGCGACTGTTTCAAAGAAGTCAACCAGGTTCAAGAGGCAAGATCTGCCCTTAACAAAGCCGAACTGGGTAGGATCCAGTGTTTGGAGATCTCCAATGTCTTTGTTTATGAGTTCCATGATGATACGCTCCATAGCTTTGCAGACCAGGCTAGTCAGGCTTATAGGGCGATAGTTTCCAGGATCCGTTGTGGCACCACCTTTGTGGAGTGGGACCACTGTTGCTGTACAACATTCCTTGGGTACATATCCTGTAGTAAAGCTGAGATTGAACAGTGACTTTATGTGAGGGTTCAGTTCTTCTTGGAGTTCATGTAAGACGCAGCCTGGGACACCATCCAGTCCCATTGATGCTGTGTTTTTTGCTTTGGAGGGGGCAGCTCTCACCTGTGCATCTGTAATGTCAGGGAGGCTACACTCTGTTGGGATAGACATTTGCTCTTTTTGGGGGGAGGGGGGGGGAGAAGTTTGCACTGAACCAGTCTGCCAGGATGTTGGCAATGTCTGTGGGTTCAGTGTATTTTTTTGTCATTTTGCACTAACTCAGAGCATATCTGTGAGTTGCCACCCAGGTTCCTGACATAACTAAAGAAGGCCTTGTGATTATCTTTTGCGTCTTGTGCAATTTTTCTTTCAAAGCTGGCCTTAGATGATTTTATGAGGGATCGTAGTTTCTTGCTAGTACTGATCAGAGATGCCTTCCCTTTTTGGGATTTTGCTCTATCATGTAGTAGCTTCTTCCTTCTGTTGTATAGCTTATTTATCACTGGGGTCCACCAGACAAGTCCTGCCTTTGGAGGAGTGAGTCTTGTTTATTTGGGATAGCACGATCCATGCATTCCTGTAGGTGTCCATAGAATGCGTTTGTAAAGGATTCTGCGGTTTGGGCCGTATTTTCCACTGGCCCCGGAGCATTGAAGGATTCCACCTCGGTTTTGAGAAGTGTGAAGTTTGCTTTTGAGAAGTTCTTCACCGTGGTTTCCTTGGCTGGGGGTGGGGACAGGATATGGATGTCCAGTGAGATTAATTTATGGTCAGATCTTACCAATGAGGGGTATACCTCTGGAATGGAACATAGAGTCCCCATGTTGGTGATGATCAGGTCCAATATGTTTTCCCCTCTTGTTGGAGTGTTAACCAGTTGTTCCATAGCATTTGAATTTGTAAATTCTAGGAACCATTGGGCGGGGGTGTTGGGGCTTGAGTAGTGCTCCCAGTCTATGTTTGGGTAGTTGAAGTCACCCAATATAATGGTTTTTGGAGAGACCTTCATATTCTCCAGTGTTCTCAGGAAAGCCGGGTAGGGTTCCTGAGTTTGGGAGGGTGGTCTGTAGCAGGCTACAAACTGAAAGGCAGTTTTGCCCACTGTTAGTTGCACATGGATGGTCTCCGATGCTTCGTGCAGTGCCACTAACCTGGAGGTGTGGGTATCTTTGATGAATATGGATACTCCCCCCTCCTTTTGTGGTTCGGTCCGAGTTTTGGGGCCGAAAAGCATGGTATGAGGTATAACCTGGTAGTGCTGGGATGCTCTTGGGAGCCTTGAACCAGATTTCTGTTATTGCACAGATATCAATATTCTCCATACTGAGGAGAGCCTCAAGTGCATGCATTTTGAGGTTTAGACTTCTGACATTGAGCAGCATTACCCTTAGTTTCTTTTTCCTTGTGTTGTCTATGGAGGTGGGTTTGTCTTTTGAGCCTTGCCTAAAAAGGCACTATGGGGGTGGCAAGAGCCTTAGCCAGTATTCAAAAGCTCAGGGGTGACAGGTGCAAGCCATCCCTAGCGAAGCAATGTGGCTTGTCGAGCATGTCATCCCAGGCTGACAGACACTGGATCCCCTTTGAATTACACCAATACTTTAGCCAATTGTTAAAATTGATCATTTTTTCTTTATACTGTGGCATCATTCTTGGTGAAGGTAAGATGCTACTCAAGGTCAGGGTCATACCGGCCTGGGCTACATGATCAGAGGGCTCCTCTATGTCTCTTTTCATGTTTTCCAGGGAGGTATGTCTCAGGTCATTCACACCAGCATGGACAATGACGGAGTCATATTTGTACTTGATTTGGAGTGACCTGAGTGCTTGTGTTATGTGGCGGATCCTGGCACACGTCAGGCAACTTACAGTGACCTTCTCCTTGTTCAGCCTGGTGAGTAGGATGTCAGTGTGCCTGACAATAGAGTCACCTATTAAAAGTGTGTTAGGTGTGTTGTTTAACCTTAAGGGCTGTGACTGTGTGGCACACTGACTTTGTGAACTATGTGATACGTTTATAGAATGTTTTAGAGGGTCTATAATTTTGTGTGCTTGTAGATCTTTTTTGTTCAAAAAGGGAAGTACTTTGGGATTGATGCCTAGTGATCTGATGTATCTATAGAATATTATCACCCATGGCGGTGACCAAGTTTTTGCTGACGGATTATACTCTGCTATTCTCAGTATTCTGTTAGTGTACAAGATTCTGATCTTTTTAGGATCCCATATAAATTTTGCTAGGGAGGTATGAATGTGTTTAAAGAATGTATTATGTAAAGGTATTTGTGATGTCATAAATATATACATTAGCCTAGTTAGTATGATCATTTTAATTATTGAGACTGGCCAGAAATGGAAGCTTAAGATTGTTCCACCTTGTACAGTCTTGTATAATGCTTTGCCATTTAAGAGTTATGTTATGTTGGTAGAATTCCTTACTGTTTTGAAAAAGTGATGAAGAGGTATTTAATTTCATCCTTTATTTTTATGGTGTCTAAAAGTGGTATCAATGAAATAAGCCTATTTGGCCTCAAAGGGAAGATATTAGTTTTATTAAAGTTTAGTTTGTAATTAGACATATAGGAAAATGTTCAATTACGTTTATTATTTTGGCCATATCGGAGTTTGGTGTAGTGAAATATATATTTAAATCATCTGCAAAAGTGGACAGATATATTTTGAGGTTATGTATTGAGGGGGGATTATGATGAGCATTTTGTTTAATATATAAAAACTGTGGTTCTAAGTATAAGTTAAATAAAAAAGGCAATAGTGGGAATCCTTGCCTTGTTCCATTTTTTTTATTGAAATTCTGTTTGACCATGTTTTATTTATGTAAAGAGAAGTATAGGGATTATTGTAGAGAATTTGAATAATTTGTACAAAGTTGTTAGGTATGTCAAAATAAGGTAATGTTTGAAGTAGGAATTCTAGGTTGACCCTACCAAATGCCTTGTGGGCATCTACTACCATTGCGCAAATGTTAATGTTCTTCTGATTTGCAAAATATATCAATGCATCCAATGTTAGAGTGTTATCAGTGGTCTGTCTATGTGGTATGAAACCGGATTGTTCTGGAGAAAGGATTTTCTCTATTAGTTTTTTTAATCTGTTTGTGAGTATCGAAGTTAGGATCTTTGTATCTATATTTAAAAGGGAGATGGGTCTATAACTATCTGGGGTTTGGGATCTGCATGCTCTTTTAATATGAAAATAGTTTTGGAGGCGTTAAAATGAATATCATTTATATTATTATTTATTATATAGTTCAGCACATGATATAGTACTTTAGCAATAAGGGGAGTGAAAGATTTGTAAAACTCTGAAGTAAGTCCATCTGGTCCGGGGGCCTTGTATGATTTCAAATGCTTAATTGTTATGATTATCTCATTAATACAAATATGTTGGGTTAATTTTTTTTTTTAATTTTTGAAGAAAGAGTCCTTTCTTCCCTAGAGGCTTGTAATGTCTGTTCTCCATATATTTGAGAATATATTTGCTTGAATACCTTGATAATTTTATTTCTTATATAGTTTTTGTCTCTGTAAATTTATTTATACTATATTTGAGGTGGTTTTATGTTGTGAAATAATTCTGGTCAAAGCTCTGGATGGAATTTGTGCTTCTTCTGCATTGGCTGACATTCTTGCCTCATAAAAAGATAGATTTCTGTTCTCTAACATATATAGGTTTCTTTCCCCAGGTTCACTAATCTTCAGTGGAGGACTAGCTTTGTCATGCACAGAAGCGCCTGTTTTGGAACAGGATGGCAGCGTGCCATGCATATTAATGAAGGAATGCTCCCCGACCTCCTAGGTTTACAGGGAGCGTGTACGAGTGCAGGGAGCGTGTCTCAGTGCAGATCTCTCAGAATAAACATGCCCCTGCAATGTAGAACAGCACAAAGTGTAAATAAATGAGTGAGACCGCTCATAGGTGTCCTCATATCCCCACCAACAGTCCCCCATGTGTACAACAGCAACAGGATATAAAAATCAAAAGAAGAAACCCCTTTATTTTTTTTAAAAATCCGAGTACAGCTAACAGCTAAATGAGCACAGGTGTGCCCATTACTTAGTTATGGTTAAAGCAGCTTAAAAGGCTGAAGAGGATAACAAGGAAGATATATGCAAATGAAGCAACACAGCACTAGTGTAATGTTTAGAGCATTCGCCTAATGAACAGGCATTCCCGGTTCGAGTCCCACTGCAGCACAACCTATTTTACAGGGCAAAGCATGTTATAACCAATATTTTTGTTGCAAAACCCACAAAATAACATATATTTATGAACTGGAGTACTGCATTAAATGCACATGTGATGTGTCAGTGTCATAATGAATAAGGCACTAGTAAGCATGTTTAAGCACAAATAAGCAGTAGTAAGCATATATAAGCACTAGTAAGCGTGTTTAACTGCATTTGCGCGGGGGTAAGCACTGTCTACACAGATTAAGCAATGTAGAAGCTTACTGATTGTAATAAACTATAACCTGAAATAAGCAGTGCTTCCCACCATGCAAACCCGCTTACAACTGCTTTAAAGTGCCTTAATCACTCTGTAACCAATGAACCTTGTTCTGCCCAGCAACAAAATAAACAGCCATGCAGGTCTCAAGCCCAGGACCTTATACACCATAGTCCCAGTAGCTATCCAGCAAGCCATCGCAGAAGTACAGAAGAATGAGGTAGTAGTAAAGATGTCCTCACCATAGTATAACCAAACTGAACCCGTGAAAGGCATCAGTATACAGTCATATGTGCCATAACCGACTACATAACATAAATATGCAAACTGGAGTACAGCAGTAAGCCCAGAAGTGAGGTGTACTTGTAACAGAGTGTCAAAGTCCCCAAAAAAACACAAGGACCCCACAGAGTGTACGTACACATCAGTCAGGGATACAAGGCATACATATAAGGTGTAATGAATAATAACATAATGCTAAAAAGGCATTATAATGAATGTCTACTGTAGGCAACACCAAGCATTGCACAGGCCAGCTTAGGAGGTGTGAGCAATGTGTACACCAGCTAACTCTTTGTGCCCAGTGGTATACCCCTTTAAACAATGCCAACCTTAAGCAAGCAGGCTTGCCCATAGCTTAGCCTTTTCAAAATCAGCCAATCAAAGAAAAGTGTGGGAAATCGGCCCTACTTAAACCGAAGAGGCGGGAATACAGCTCTTAACTGGTTGTAGCTTCCCCTTGCAGGCACTATGGCAATAAGGGGTGAAGGAGTGCACTTCCGGGCAGAGCGCTGGTGCATCCAGGAGTCCAAGGTCATGGCTGGACTCCTAGTTAAAGACCATGCACAGAGACTGCTGCAGGGCCAGTACCAGGGCTCACAATATAAGGTGGAGTCCTAGGACCGTCTCTCCCATGACCTCACCAGTGCCACTGGCATACCCCAAACTGGTGAGCAGGTCAGGCACCACTATGCCAACCTGAAGCGGCGGAAGGGGGACCTCTTGGAGGAGTAGCTCCAAGAGGCTAGAGCATCAGGGGATGTCCCAGGCATGTGTAAGTCCACTACCTGTTTAGTAATTTCCAGCTCAGGTATATCACGGATTGGTATGGCTAAATATTCCTGTTATATCTCCCACAGCTGCAATAGAGTGTGCCGCAAACCAGGAGGCCCATATCTGCTGCCTGGCACAGTTGCGACGTGAGGCAGGTCAGTAAAACTCATGCTTTTACTGTCATAGGAAACAAAAATAAAAGTAGTAGTAAAGTAATTGCTAGTATAAAACCTGTATTGTTCAAGGCAAGTACTGCATACACTAGAGAATGTGGCAGGAAGAGTCTCATATTGATAGTATGGCAATAAAAGTGTAATACTCTGACAAAACAGGTCCAACTGCTGGACTGTATGTCTATATTCTGGTATCATATGGTAATGTAGATTTGCAATCATGTAATAGTGCTGTAGTATTAAAGACTGTTAACCCACACCATGCACCATAACATGAATATGTAGGAATGCCCATATATGACAGGTGTAATTTGCAGAGGCCATTTAGTACAACCGAGAGACACATAGACAGTAAACAGGGGATATGCAAACAACAAAACCAGAATAGCACATGCAACTGAGATGTGAACTGTTGTTTTATTAGCACACACAGCCACAGTCTGAATCCTGCCTGTGGTAGTAGTCTGCATACAGAATTATACACCACAACTGTACAGATATGTCCATACTGTCTATTAAAGTGGCCCATATCAAATGCCTATCAACCTGTCCCTCTGGGAAACAGGAAATACAACTGATTGACAAACATCTATGACAACAAACCTAGCACACTAGCAACTCCCCAATACCTTATGTGACTAAGAAGCGACATATGTCCCATTTACACCACAACCTGTTAAGCTGCGGTCAGAGTGTGTACAGTAACAGAGTGAAATGTAAGTGCATAATACTAATGTGTAATCTGGAACCTTGTGTGGCAACAGTCAGGTAGTGCTAACAAAAATTGCTCCCACAGGTACGTTGGATATGAACACTGTGCTGTGAAATACAGCCCAATATAACCTGTACTGGTACCGTCCACCCTGGTATTGTAGGGGATCTGAGTGTTGCAGTTTCTCTGCATAATAAAGTATCACTGGTCACTGTTGCCCACACTGTGCTACATAATATAACTGTGTAGGAAAGCATGTATATGCGTGTGTCAGGTCACTAAAGGTGGAAGAGGGCAATATTCCAGATATGTCCAGGCATACCAGTATGCAGTCAACACATGGCCAGAATCTGTGCAGAAAGACTGGAACAGCATAGTGCAAAACATCAGCCCGGAATCTGGCCATATGTCTACAAACAGTCAGTGTTAACAAACATTCCCTCCACAGGTATACCAGGTAAGAGGTGTATACTGCAGGTAAAACTGGTTCATGTGTAATGATGTTGACAGTCATATCAGTGTCCAGTATAGGTCTATAGGGTAGTGTAGTAAGACTTGTAAGGTACAGATAGCACTGACTAGGAAAGTAATATGGAGTACAGGAGTATACTACTTGTTAAATGACATCGTTCTCTCCCCCCACCTTCTCTCCAACAATAATCAACATACCCACCCCAACTGGCATGTACTGACTCTGATAATGACCAATCATTCGATAAGTATTCTTATGGTTCCCATGCATGTGCCATATTGAATTATTCCAACATTGTTGCCATGGTGCCATCAACATACCTGCATGCTCTTCTTATTACCACTGTGGCCCCATACATGCATGTGTTCTGTTTGCAATGCAACTGTACCATATCTGGTGTCTGGCTTAATGGGAATATCTATGCATGCTGTTATACCTAACCCTGGAATGTGTTGACTATTACTAACCCATATATGATGTTGAAATCTAAACACTATAGCACGCTTGGGAAGGCCAGTCCCAGCGGACTCACTTGTCCCACCTCAGTTGGCTGAGGCACCAGCATGTCTGGGGCCCAACCCTGCACCTCCCTACCCATTGGTCCTGCACCACCTTCAGGTGGAACCACCTCAAGGGATGGGGCTTGCCACCCCCTAGGAGTGGGTGAGGACAGGCACCTATCACCCATCGCCAGGTCTGGGTCGTGGTGCGTAGAGCGATCAACGTCCAGGTCATTGATCTTCTATGCCAGCTTGAAGGCCACATGCCATGATTAGAGAGTCAGCCTGGCTCTGTGGCTCAGCCTCCAGCACAGCCACCTTCGGGGGTGTGAAGGTGTAGTGGTGACTGCCCATGGGTGGGGATCTCAGTCCCACTGTTACCACTAGGGGCTTGTGGGCTTCCGATATCCCAACACCCCTCCCCATCAAGGTGTTTACCCCATGTGTCATATACCTTACCTATATGCGTCTTGTGTGTCTTGTCTGTTAACCTTCCCAACCTACCTCCCCAAATATACATACTACACCTCCCCAACATCCCACTCCCACCTGAAAAAAAAAGGAAAATCTGTTCTCACAAAAAAGTCTCACCCCATACATAGCTGTCCATTTCACACACATGTCCACTGGACACATGTAATCTGGTCTAATTGGCATCACAGCAATTTATTGTTTTCCTCACCCCTCTCCCAGGGGTTTGAGTGTCCAAATCTACCTCCATATTCAGTGTATTTGCACAGCTGTTGCTGAAGAAGAAATGGGCAGCTGTGGACCTTCCCTACACCCTTCCTGCACATCCCTAGCTATTTTCCCTACTGTCGTTCCCTCTTTGTGCCTCTTTTTTCACCACTTTCCTATCAAGCACTTTTTCTTTTCTTTTAAAGAAATTAGCATGGGGGAAAGCAGGAGTAAGCAGTTTTAAGCAGCAGTAAGCGGGTTTAAGTCTGTTTGCACAGGGGTAAGCATTGCCTGCACAGGTTGAGCAATTCAGAAGCTAACTGAGTCTAAGAAACTGTAACTGGAAGTTAGCAGTGCTTACCTCCATGCAAACCTGCGCAAACCCGTTTACAATTGCTTTAAAGTGCCTTAATCACTCTGTATCCAATGGCCCATGTTCTGCCCAGCAACAAAATAAACAGCCTCTGCAAGGCTCGAACCCAGGACCCTGCATACCATAAACAAAGTGATATACCACTAAGCCATGACAGATATACATAACCCTGCTGTTTTCACAAACATAGCATCAAGCAATACCATTCAACATTACAGGACATGTAGCTAAATATGTAGACGTGTGTGTGTTTGTGTGTGTGTGTGTGTGTGTGTGTGTGTGTGTGTGTGTGTGTGTGTGTGTGTGTGTGTGTGTGTGTATGTATAAATATCTATAACTAAATAGATATATACCTCTCTCTCTCTGTATTACATATATATATATATATATATATATATATATATATATATATATATATATAGACATACATATATAGAAATATCCACTTATAGAGATCTATATGTTGTTAGATATATATATATATATATATATATACAGCAGTCTGTCTCTCGCACTCTCTCTCTCTATATATATATATATATATATATATATATATATATATGTATGCATACACATATATATGCATGTGTGTGTGTGTGTGTGTGTGTGTGTGTGTGTGTGTGTGTGTGTGTGTGTGTGTGTGTGTGTGTGTGTATACACACAGATATGTATCTATAGATATGATACAGCACATACAAATGACATATATGACCAAAGGCACTGCCAATGGGGATGAGGGGTCTCAATCAACATGTGTGTTACACATACCAATACCCCCTCCCACAGCCAAACAGGTGAAACATACAAACACACAAAAAAGTAAACAAACCACTGCTTCCCAAACTAAAGGCAGGATACTACCAGTTGAAGAAACCCGCCAAGTCTAATCTTGAAACAAAGACAAGAATGTCCCTTCTGGGACAACACAAAAATGTAAAGCTATTTTGGTTTCTGACATTACACAGATGCACAATGGCAGGGCACGTATGTTCTCAGACTACAAGGTTGGGGAAGCACGATGATCCATGGGTCGAGACAGCATATGTGATGGGTCCCAAGAAGTGCAGAGTGGGCAGTGTGTAGTGGTGTGGTTAGACCCACTGTACACAGAGAAAGGATGATTGCTGTGGAGGAAGAGTGGGGGGATGATGGGTATGAAATTATGGATCAAGGTGTGCCAGTGTTAGATGGAGCACCTCCAGGATGTAAGCAATAGTGTGACTTGATCAGAGCATTTGCCTAACAAGCAGGCATTCCCGGTTCGAGTCCCACTGCAGCACAGTCTAGTTTACATGGCAAAGCATGTTATAACCAATAGTTTTGTTGCAAAACCCACTAAATAACACATATTTATGAACTGGAGTACTGCAGGACCTGCACATGTGAAGTGTCAGTGTCATAATGAATAAGGCACTAGTAAGCAGGTTTAAGCACAAATAAGCTGTAGTAAGCATATGTAAGCATTAGTATGTGTGTTTAAGAGTGTCCGCACGGGGGTAAGCACTGTTTACACAGATGAAGCAATATGGAAGCTAACTTAGTAGAAGAACATGTGACCGGAAGTTAGCAGTGCTTACCTCCGTGCAAACCTACGCAAACCCACTTACAACTGCTTTAAAGTGCCTTAATCACTCTCTATCCAATGGCCCATGTTCTGCCCAGCAACAAAATAAACTGCTCCTGCAAGGCTCACACCCAGGACCCTGCACATCATAGACAAAGTGATTTAGCACTACGCTATGCCAGATACAAATAAATCCAATGTTTTCAGAAACATTTCATCCAGTCCAGTCATGTAACAGTACAGAGAATGTCTACCAACATCTAGATGTATGTGTGTGTAAATATATTAACATCTAAACAGATACAACATATCTATATATGTAGATATATGTATATCTATATATATATATATATATATATATATAAAACTATATAAATATATATATATATATATATATATATATAAAACTATATATATATATATATATATATATATATATATATATATATATATATATACATATATATATATATAAAATTTCTAAAACTATATACATATATATTACTACATATGAACATATATACATGCAAATGGCTACATCAACACATATATGTATCTACACCTATATGTCTACATATACACAGCAAGTTACATATGTGTACGCAGATATATATCTATGTAGGTATATACGGACATAGTTATATATATGTAAGCAGATAGATATATATATATTGGTATATATGGCCATACATCTGTAGTTAGCAATGGCAGATTAACAAACCCACATATGTCCACATGCACTGTTAATGGGGTTGAGAGGCCCCACAAACTATACGCCTTGTACGAATAGGCACCCCCCCACCACAGCTAAACACGTCCGCCCTGCAATACACTACCAAGTGTTACAGATCCCATAACCAGGCCCTGACATGACATGGGCAGAAGATGTTAACAGTACTACATTCCACCTGTATGATGACAGGCTGGTATTGGTAACATATTATGCAGTGCAGTCTGCCTCCCATAGGAAATGTAAAATGTGGAAGCCATCACCATCCCCTGGATACGGATTCACAGATACTGATATGCAGATACATATATATATATATATATATATATATATATATATATATATATATATATATATATATATATATATATATATATATATAGATATATATATATATATATATATATATATATATATATATGGGTCTACCTGACATGGTCGACAGTTCATATGGTCGACAGTTTATTTGGTCGACAAGCATTTTAGGTGGGAGGCTTCGCTCCCCACACCCCCCTAATGTGGGGGCTGTGCTAACCCCTAACTATATATATCAACTCCAGGGTTGCACAACATTGGGGAAGGGGGCAAATCTGCTTGTCGACCAAATGAACTGTCGACCAAATGAGTGTCGATCATATGAACTGTCGACCATGTGAAGGGGACCCATATATATATATATATATATATATATATATATATATATATATATATATATATATATATATATATATATATATATATATATATATATATATATATATATATATGTATATATATATATATATATATATATGTATATCTTGCATGTATTAATAGGTATATATATATATATATATATATATATATATATATATATATATATATATATCTGTATATATATCTATATCTATATCTATATATATATATATGTATACATATATATATATATATATATATATATATATATATATATATATATATATACATATATAGATATACATGTGACTACACATACACATACAGATATATGTACAGTAAGATACATATGTAGAAGGTGCACACAATATAGAACAGCCACTATGCCTACAGTTAACACCTGAATAACTGGACATTGTATGGGCTACCCATACAAATGATAAACAAAGCGAAAAGCCACCAGCTGGAAATCCAACTAATAATTTATTAAGATAACAAACAATATTAAAAAATCACAATATATAATATTTTTAATATTGTTTGTTATCTTAATAAATTATTCGTTGGATTTCCAGCTGGTGGCTTTTCGCTTTGTTTATCATTTGTGCTTAGTTCGTTTTTGGATATGTCGCTACCCATACAAATGACAATCATTGCCTGCAACATATACCCACAGAGAGGTCATAAGGAAAACACTACACACAGGTTTGCAGAAATGGCATACCTTTAATTGTGTACTATTACAGTTCTATATGCCATGTCATATAGCTGTTCAGACACTGACATCCATATAAACAGAGTAATGCTACTGTGAAACAGTTATACTAGTACAGTAGTCTGGACAGGTTCACAACTGTTGCTGTCCAGGCCAAGCCCTTCAAATTGTACAACAGTGAGGACAGACTGGGCCACAGGATACCAAGCAATCAACAGTATGTAATCCAGGTGTATAGTTCAGCAGCCTCCATCTACACTCTGTTCAAAATCAGTAGGTGGTAAAGACACCATGTGACCAAATGGGTTGTAACTGTTCCATAACAAGGCATAACTGACACCATCACATGCACACAGACAAACAGAACAGTCTGTATGGCAGGAGGCAGTAGGCTTGCATTAACCCAATTTATGTAATTAATGTAAATATAGGTGAAGTATATGGTACTGTACATCCAGATACCTTAAGGCAGCTCACCCCTGATACCCCCACATTTTTTAACATCCTAGGTAATTTTTGGTGCTCTCCCTGACTCAGTAATACAGGGCCATATACCACTGTTACATACACTGGCCTCTGGAGTACTCAAGAGCACACATGTATTGTGTAGGTGACG
The DNA here is from genome assembly GCF_019279795.1 of Protopterus annectens. Classification (NCBI taxonomy): domain Eukaryota; kingdom Metazoa; phylum Chordata; order Ceratodontiformes; family Protopteridae; genus Protopterus; species Protopterus annectens. The sequence goes on from NC_056726.1 coordinate 1,622,514,609, forward strand.
GCCACACATATATGGCCCCAGCCCCACGATATGTGTGGGGATACAACAGCAGTGGACTGATGGCAGCAATGGCAGTGTGATATATGCACAGCCCAGTATGGAACAACCCCTGGCAGCATGTCATATGTGCAAAGCTTGGTATGTAGGTGGAGGACAGAGGCTGGAACACAGGCACAAATGTGGAAAACTGTTGCCATACACTACGCAAGTTGCTTGTGTTACAGGATAGTCTGCAACATACACTTAGTCAGGAAAATGGATGTAGGCATGTACTGATAGCACTCAACACACACACACTGCCAGTGAAATATCAGACACAGGACCTGTGTGGTGGACAGCAACTCATGATAGGCACACCTCTGGCCACCAAGAGGATATACCCACAGTTGAGAGCTATGCAGACATACTGCATTCCAAGGTAAACTAGTATGTACACACACACCCTGTAACACCAGTACTATACAAAGCATAACACAACTCTACTCACACTCTGTCTGTAGTTCTGGAACCTCCTACAAATATGTAGCTGGCCTGAGTGTGCCAGTTCTCCTGTAAGAGGTATTGCCACCTGCTGTCTGTAACACTGATGCCCACACACAAGAAGGATGTCCATCACACAGGCAATGTACAAGGACCACGCCCATATGATAGTCAAGTCCCCAAATGATGTGAACATCCTACAGAAGGGCCTCTCTGAGACAGATGCCTGGTGTCAGAGCCATGGCCTCAAGCTCAATGCCAAAAAATGCAGTGTCATCCCCTTTGGTAAAAACTCTGTACCCATGAACTACCACATAGGCAGCAATCTACTTAACACCGAATGTGTAATAAGAGACCTTGGGTCCCAGGTGGACAGTAGTCTCTCCTTTGATAGTCACATCACCACAGTAGTCAGGAAGTCCTTCTACGTGGCACACCTCATCATAAAAGGGTTCTCATCCAGGAAAAAAGAGGTCATCGTTACCCTCTACTCATCACTCATTAGACCCATTATAGAGTACAACGCCCCTTTTGGAATGTACCTCACAAGACATCTGCAGCAGCTGGAAAGGCCACAGAAGTACCTCACAAAGAGGATTACTGGACTCAAACAAATGCCCTACACTGACCGCCTCAAAAAACTCCAGCTTTACTCCGTAGCATATCGCCTACTCAGAGGTGATCTCTGCCTAACATATAAAGCTATGTCAAACCCAGAGCTGTTGGACATGCTACACTTCCGGTCCAACTGGTGAATCTGGGAATCTTGAGGCAATGTTACAACTGCCTCATGTACACAGACAACCCTCTCCTCCTCCCAACAAATTCCAACACATGTGAGAGATGCAACCATATAGCCAAACTGGAGGCTAAGCTCTCTCAACTCAGTACTGGTGTAACCAGTCAGGAGGAGAAGGAAACCACACTCACTACAATTCCATTCTCACATAGACCTACCAAGACAACAAACCAAACACATAAACACACAAAAACATACTCGGAGGCTCTAAATAAAAATCTGCCTAAGCAGCAGAGACCTCAAAGCAGACACCCAAGCAACCGCTACCCTAAAACAAAACACGTGCAACACATAGCTCACAAAGCCAGTGTGCCGAACAGTCACAGCCCTTAAGGCTAAACAACACACCTGATACACTTGTAATAGGTGACTCTATCGTCAGGCACACTGACGTCCCGCTCACCAGGCTGAACAAGGAGAAGGTCACGGTGAGCTGCCTGTTGGGCGCTAGGATCTGCCACATAACACAAGCACTCAGGTCACTCCAAGGCAAGTACAAATATGACTCAGTCATTTTCCATGCTGGTGTGAATGACCTGAGGCACTCCCTGGACTACATGAAAAGAGACATAGAGGAGCTCTCTGAGCATGTAGCCCAGGCTGGTATGACTCTGACCTTGAGTAGCCTCTTACCCTCACCAAGAATGATGCCACAATATGAAGACAAGATGATCAATTTCAACAATTGGCTTAAGTGTTGGTGTCATTCATAGGGGATCCAATGCCTGTCAGCCTGGGATGACATGCTCGACAAGCCACGATGCTTCACTAGGGACGGCTTGCACCTGTCACCCCTGGGCTTTCTGATATTGGCAAAGGCTCTTGCTACCCCCATAGTGCCTTTTTTAGGCAAGGCTCAAAAGACAAACCCACCTCCATAGGTATCACAAGGGATAAGAAACTAAGAGTAATGCTACTCAACGCCAGAAGTCTAAACCTCAAGATGCACTTTCGAAACTCTCCTTAGCATGGAGAACATCGATATCTGTGCAGTAACAGAAACCTGGTTCAAGGCTCGAGAGCACCCCAGCACTACCAGGTTATACCTCATACCATGCTTTTGGCCCCAAAACTTGGACCGAACCACAAAAGGAGGGGGAGTATCAATATTCGTCAAAGATACCCACACCGCCAGGTTGGTGGCACAGCATGAAGCATCAGAGACTATCCATGTGCAACTAACTGTGGGTAAAACTGCCTTCCAGTTTATAGCCTGCTACAGACCACCCTCCCAAACACAGGAACCCCACTTGGCCTTCCTGAGAATACTGGAAAATATGAAGGTATCTCCAAACACCATTATATTGGGCGACTTCAACTACCCAAACATAGACTGGGAGCATTACTCTAGCTCCAACACCCTAGCCCAAAGGTTCCTAGAATTTATAAACTCAAATGCTATGGAACAACTTGTTATCACTCCCACAAGAGGGAAAAACATACTGGACCTGATCATCACCAACATGGGGACACTATGCTCCAGACCAGAAGTGTATCCCTCACTGGTAAGATCAGACCATAAACTAATCTCACTGGATATTCACATCCCGACCCCACCCCCTGCCCAGAAAACCATGGTGAAAAACTTCTCTAAAGCAAATTTCACACGCCTCAAAACCGAGGCGAAATCCTTCAAAGCCCCCGGGCATGTGGAAAATACGGCCCAGACTGCAGAATCCTTTATAAACGCATTCTATGAACACCTTCAGGAATGCATGGATCATGCAATCCCAAATAAAACCAAGACCCAATCCTCCAAAGGCAGACGTCCTGTCTGGTGGACCCCAGCCATAAACAAACTATACAATAGAAGGAGGAAGCTACTACATGATAGAGCAAAATCCCAAAAAGGGAAGGCATCTCTGATCAGTATTAGCAAAAAACTACAGGCACTCATAAAATCGTCTAAGGCCAGCTTAGAGAAAAATTGCACAGGACACTAAGGATAATCACAAGGCTTTCTTTAGTTATGTTAGGAACCTGGGTGGGAATTCCCAGATATGCTCAGAATTAGTCCAAAATGACAAAAAATACACCGAGCCCACAGACATTGCCAACATCCTAGCTGACAGGTTCAATGCAAATTTCTCCCCCCTCTCCCCACCAAAAGGGCAAATATCTATCCCAACAGAGTGCTGCCCCCCTGACATCTCAGATGCTCAGGTAAGAGCCACCCTCTCCAAAGCAAAAAACACAGCATCAATGGGACCAGATGGTGTCCCAGGCTGCGTCCTACATGAACTCCAAGAAGAGCTAAACCCAAACATAAAACTACTGTTCAATCTTAGCCTTACTACAGGATATGTACCCAAAGAGTGGCGTACAGCAACAGTGGTCCCCCTCCACAAAGGTGGTGCCTCAACAGATCCTGGAAACTATCGCCCCATAAGCCTGACTAGCTTGGTCTGCAAAGCTATGGAAAGGATCATCATGGACCTCATAAATAAAGATATTGGGGACCTACAGACACTGGATCCTACCCAGTTTGGCTTTGTTAAGGGCAGATCCTGCCTCTTAAACCAGGTCAATTTCTTTGAAACAGTCACCAAGGCCATTGACAAGGGGAAGGTGGTCCACACAGCCTACCTGGACCTCGCAAAAGCCTTCGATACAATACCCCACTCGGGCATTATAGATAAGCTCACCAGCTTAAATATAAACCACTATGTCACTAGATGGGTTGCAAACTGGCTCAAGGACAGAACCCACATGGTTAGAATTGCTGGAGCCATGTCAGACTCCAAACCAGTTACAAGTGGCGTCCCACAAGGCTCAGTCCTGGGACCTCTCTTGTTCGGTATATATTTCTCAGTGGTACAGGCCAACACGGAAGGACTGTGGCTGACCAAGTTCGCAGATGACTGCAAACTGGGTGCCATAATCAACTCTCCAGCCGACACAAGCATCCTCCAAAAGGGCCTCATAGAAAGAGACAACTGGTGCCAGAGCCATGGCCTCAAGCTAAACGCCAAAAAGTGTATAGTCATCCCCTTTGGCAAAAACAAAGTGCCCAAAATTACCACATAGGTGGTAATCCATTAAGTACAGAAGAAGTCATTAGGGACCTGGGGACCCAAGTTGATAGCAATCTCTCATTTGACAACCACATGGCCAAAGTGGTTAGAAAAACATTTTATATAGCCCACCTAATCATGAAGGGATTCACATCTGGATCAGGGGAGGTCATCATACCTCTTTACTCATCCCTCATCAGGCCCATAATTGAGTACAATGCTCCTTTTGGGATGTACCTTACCAGACACCTGCAGCAACTGGAAAGACCCCAAAAGTACCTCACCAAGAGGATCAAAGGGCTCAAACAGATGCCATATGCTGCCCGGTTAAAGAAACTCCAGCTCTACTCAGTGGCATACCGCCTGCTCAGAGGCGATCTGTGTCTGACGTATAAAGCCATGTCCAACCCGGAATTAATGGACATGCTGCACCTCAGAAAATCCAAATCCCATCAAGCTACGCGCTCGAGAGACTTGAACCTCAGCACTGAAATAAATAGAACATGCTGGAGGGACAGATTCATAACCCAGAGGCTCCCTTCATTCTGGAATAAAATCCCAGTCCAGGTTAGGCAGAGTCCCACATTGACTCTCTTCAAGAGGAATCTTGATGAGTGGATGGGAGATCCTAGGTTTACCCCGGCTATCACTTCTGTGTCACTGTTAGACAGAGGCACAGTATACTAACCTCAAAAAAAGGCATAGCAAAATTAATTTAAAATGGGTGGCGAAAGCCAAACACACTCTGGCTAGGCTTATAAATGCCCTAGGGCAGATAGCCTAGTATGAACCTAGGAACCTATGAACCTATGAACCTAAAGAAATCCCAATCCCTGAGAGCTACATGCTCTAGGGACCTAAACCTTGTCACCACAATAAACAAGACATGCTGGCGGGATAGATTCCTTTCCCAGAGACTTCCCATACTCTGGAACAGGCTACCCATTTATGTCAAGCAAAGTTCTTCATTAGCACTCTTCAAGAAAAATCTTGTTGAGTGGATGGGAAACAGGAAATACACCCCGGGGATCACTTCTGTGTGTCTGCTCATCAGTGGCACAGGAATATAACTTGCTTGGGTGGTGTAAGCCAGGGAATCTTGTTGGCTAGGTTTGCGTAGACCCTTGGGCTAATAGCCTAGTACCTACCTATGAACCTATGAACCTATGATGTAGGGGTTAGAGTTGGTGGTTTCCATAACAGTGGTGATTGGAAGTACTACGCATGTGTAATCATATATGTATGTATATACATATATATATATATATATATATATATATATATATATATATATATATATATATATATATATATATATAGCTATCTGGATAATAATGTGTACATATATTTCCACCATATGTCCTGGACATGGAGTGTATCCCTACCCCAGCCTCTATAGTCCCACAGTCATAGTGCAAGGGGATGTCAGGTATGTATAGCAGGTATATTAATAGACTATTGCTACTGTCATTGGGATTGTCTTCACAGACATGGTGTGTGATGGAGGTCACATCTGCTTATAAAATGTGTGCCATTGGTTACTGACAGACATCCTAAGGACATCAAAGTAAAGTGCTGCTGCTAGCACATAATGACCCTGTGGACTGCAGCAGAGATATTGACCAATATATGTGGACATTCTGACACATTCTGTACAGTCCAGAGGTATACACATAACCCCTTAGTGCTAAACATGTGTACCATGTCTGACAATATGGATGTAGACAGCCATGTAGATGGGTATAACACATAACGACTGGGATACATTTGCCACCATAGGTTAAGCTTACACACACCCCTGTCTGGCCTGACACTTAATAACTGCTGGTACAGGGGTGACATGGCCACATACTACCCACTAGATATTGGCATACATCTGTACATCATCCCACTGCTCTGTCCGACATACATGACTGTTAATGGAGACTTGGCAGCAGTATATCTAGCAAGTATCTGCACATGACATCTCACTGGGTAAGTACACTAAGCTGCTAGGCATGTAACAATGCACTGTGTAGGCTACAGGCAGACTGGCTCTACACTGGCCTACATCTCCTATGGGGGAATGCACATGTACCTGCATATATAGCAGGCTCTACAGGCATGTCATAGCACAGGGTAAGATACACCTGTGTGAAAGTGCATAACCACAACCAATGTAAACACAGCCACAGCCACATATGTTAAGCTACCATAATATTACAGTATATGGACTATCTGTTCTACACCATCTTCATATGTCCCACTCACAGACTGACCCTACATATCCTGGGCTGCTACACAGTTTGGTCTGATGGCTGTCTGTGGTATGGGACATGAGTATGCATGGCCCTATAAACATGTATGCCAATATGGTACTATGCAGTGGCGCATTATGTAACATCAGACAGGATGGGACCTAGAACAATGACATCTGCCACAGTCTGTACACAGGCTAAAGTACATATTAACAATACACACACTGTCAACTTTCACCATAAGTACATAGACCTCAGTACTGTACAAACATCCACAGAATGTCCAGGTTATATTATCAATTATAACTCCTACTGGACATAATATGTGTAGCAATCTGATATCTCATTGGCTTGTTATCAGATATGATGACACTAATTATGGTGTATAGCACATATGCACCACTTCATGCATGACATATATACACAGGTTGACAGAGTTGTGGCTGGAAGCACATACACAGGGCCAATAATGACATGTTGCTGTGATAACCTCATACATTTACTGTTGTAACAGGATTTGTAGCAACATATGTCCTATGAGGGATAAGTAACTGTCACGGTTTTCACCATCTACAGACTGCAATCCTCACACTACTGTCTGCAGTCCACAGATAGATGCTCTGTTGGTAACACATGAAACCAAAGGCACAACACACTGCCCTGTCTGCAGGTGACACTGCAGATAGGGATTCTTCATAAACATGGAACTGACGTGGCAGGTATTGAGACGTGTAGGACAGTCATATCCATAGTACTCAAAATGCAGTATAGCAGCACTTACAGTCTGTAGTCAGGTCAGGCACATCCCCCTCCTGTGTGTTGCCCTGTTTCCACAGTGTATGTTGGTAGAGATAAATCCCCAATCCATCTAAGATGCTGTTTGCCAAACAACAGATCTAGTTCCTACTCACAGTGAATAAAAAGGGCGAACACCAACATGATGTTCCTAGATATTGGAATGTGTTTCCATGCATTTGGCTATGGGAATATTACCACAGCTGTTCCACATGCAATCAGCAAGGGGAGGTCTGCAATTCGTGCAGAGACCATCAGCTGATCATGAGCACCACTTAAAATACACATACTGCTCCCAGGCAAAGCAGGTGTAGGTCTCCACATCCACCAGAGAGGGAGTGGAAGAGGCAGACAGAGGCAAAGACAAGTCAGGGAGTGGTGGGAGAGTGAAACCTAAGCATATTTGTTTCACACCTACCAGCACTGGGTATCATACCCCTGACAACTATGTAGTGCTATCACAGTTCTATGCAGTTATTGGATGCGCCACATAGGTTACCTGTTGTGGAGCCCTCAGAACATATATGTGATGGTGACTGACATCTGCAACAGGGATACGGTAGCTATATGATAGGTGACGTACATGTGCCTGTCCACATGTACAGGTGCCAGCATCAACACTGCCACACTCTCACAGGGATGCACACACATGGAAACACTTGACAGGGCCAGGATTACAACTCATCAGTAGTGGGATTGCCACAACACATCACTGTGCAGGTATCACATGCACCACTTAGATCATACGGGGGTTGTATGGGCAAGGGGTATGGGGAGGTGTCTGACTTCAGTCAGCATGCTTCAGTATGCCCATGGGGGTTGTATGGAGTGTGGATGTGAACATACGCACCATACAACACACACACAAACACACAGGATGCCAATGCTGACATGCATGTGTGCATGTCTGCACAGGTGTTTGGTGGTCAACTGTGCCAGACAGCTGTACAAGGCTAGGCGATGGGTATACCTTAGCATCAGGCCACATGACGATGGTCTGCATTGTGGATCAGGGCTGTAGTGTCTGCATTTGCCCACACAGTACCTTACTGTATCCTCCATCCAGTCACCTGGGTGACTATTGTGTGTGGCCAATGCTATGCATCACTTGCCATGTATGTGTTCCTTAGTCCATGACATGGACGGTGTCTGAGATGTGCACACCTCCCACAAGCATGTACAGTGACATGTGTAACTGTACCTGGGGTGTCCAGCCCATGTTGTGAACACAGTTTATCATCAGTTGTGGCAGTCTTGCCCACCTGTGGCAGGAACTGGTAATGGGCAGCAAGTTTACCCTGCACCTAAATTGATAGCATGCTACCAGCATTCCCTGGTGTCAGTGGCATCTGTCAATATAGGGCATGTTGTCAGGCATGATATGTCCTTTGTGGGTCACATGTGATGGCACCACAGGTGTTTTAGGTGTCCATTGGGGAACATGGGAAAGGTGCACTGTTAGCATATATGTGCATGTTGGACAGATGGACAATGTACCATGCCCTCTTTAGCCCACAGCTATCATCCCATAGTTACTATCAGTGGACAATATGCAGTGTAATATCTACATATTGGCTGTTGCCTAGGCATGTGTGTGTGTATGAGACATGGGTTGAGAGTGTGCTCTGGGTAATACTGGGGTTGCTAACTGTGATTGCCTGGCCTTGATGTCACATGTATGGGTATGGACTTGCACCCCAGCCTCTCAGCTATTTCACATCTGTTATCCCTGTATGGTGGACATCATGATATATAGTAGGGCCACCATATAAGAAATACTCAAAACCCACTCCACATTGGCCACAGGTGTCACACACTAACAACCACCTCCACACTGGATATGTGTTACACACACACATACACACACACCTGTTATGTCTGGGAGTAGAACCCCTACCTAACTAGCTTATTACACTACAGCATTATGCAGTTATAGTACGCGCTATGGAGATTACTGGAGTACTCCTTCCCCAAAGGTGTATATTACATTGGATGAGATCAGCCAGTTTGCCAAAGAAGGACATTCGAATTGTAATGAGTGTGACTAGCCTAAAATGCATTGCTCCCTACACAGACAGTGAGACACACACAAAACATCCACAGCTGACATGTGTGAGTATAGAACCTCTAACAGAGGTCTATTTCACACTACAGCATGGAGCTGTTATAGAACGCACCACGGGGATTACTAGAGAACTCCTTCCCCAAAGGTGTATTTCACAATGAATGACATCAGCAGGATTGCCAAAGTAGGCCATTTGAATTTTACTGTGTGTGACCAGCCTATAATGCATTGCGCCCTACACAGGCAGTGAGACACACACAAGACATCCACAAGCAACATGTGTGGGTATAGAACCCCTAACAGAGGTCTATATCACACTATAGCATGGTGCTATTATAGGACGCACCAGGGGGATTACTAGAGAGCTCCTTCTCCAAAGGTGTATTTCACAATGAATGATGTCAGCAGGATTGCCAAAGTAGGCCATTTGAAATGTATTGAGTGTGACTACCCTATAATGCATTGCTCCATACACAGACATTGAAACACACACAAAACATCCAGAACTTCCATGGGTGGGGATGGAACCCTACCACAGCTCTACATCACACTACAGCAGTAGCAGTTACAGGACGTGCTACAGAGATTACTGGGCTACAACCTTCCCATAGGTGTATTTCTAGGTGGGTGACATCAGCAGCCTTGCCAAAGTTGAGTATATGAATTGTAAGGCATGTGAGTACCCTAAAAAGCATTGCTCTCTACACAGTCAGAGACAGACAGACACGCACACAAGCACTCACACACAGTTGTCAAGGCTGGGGTTAGAACACTTACCTAATTACTTTATCACACCACAGCAGTACACAGTTACAGGATGGATTATGTAGATTACTGGGCTACATCCTTCCCAGAGGTGTATTTCTAGGTGGGTGACATCAGCAGCCTTGCCAAAGTTAATTGTATGAATTGTAAGGAGTGTGAGTACCCTAAAAAGCATTGCTCTCCACACAGTCAGAGACAGACAGACGAGAACACAAACACTCACACACACAGTTGCCAATTTTGGGTTAGAACACCTACCTATCTGCTTTATCACACTACAGCAGTACACAGTTACAGGATGCGCTATGGCGATTACTGGGCTACAACCTTCCCAAAGGTGTATTTCTAGGTGGGTGACATCAGCAGCCTTGCCAAAATTGAGTATATGGATTGTAAGGAGTGTGAGTACCCTAAAAAACATTGCTCTCCATACAGTCAGAGACAGATAGACACGCACACAAACAGACAAACACAGTTGCCAAGTCCAGGGTTAGAACTCCTACCTAACTAGTTTATCATACTACAGCAGTATGCAGTTATGGGATGCGCAATGGAGATTACTGGCCTACAACTCTCCCAAAGGTGTATTTCATATTGGGAAGGCAGTGTGTGTGCGTGGGCCATAACCCATTCATCTAGGGGTTGACACACCACATGCAGGCACACATGGGGTCATATGTCACAGGTACATGTATACGGCTGCTAGATGACTACTTCCTTGTACAGTCATGTTGCACAGCTGGCACGTGCACCACATAGTGTGTAATGCTGACAGATACTGGTGGCTAGTATTTGCAGTGAGTGACATCTCCACCTCATGTGTTTGGGGCCCTTTGGCTGTGTGCCGGGTGGGACAGGCCTGGATGGCTCCCAGTTACAGTCACCCTCTTCCACACATCTATGTATGTCTACCTTTGGCTTGTTATAGTGTGTTGTTCTTACATATATGTCTGTATTCCTATCCACTGTGTGTGCAAGGCATGAGTGCTGCATACTGACGAGCATCTCCACTAACAACTGCAACTGCCAGATAAGTCTGGTCCATTGGTGTTTGCAGTCATGGCCTTCATGTGTTTAAGTGTGTGAGCATGCCCAGTATGACCTTTCAGTATGCTGTTGACTGACATTGCCATCATTTCTCTAAGTGTGTCAGCATGCCCAGTATGGCCGTCTGTATTGAATGTGTGGATCGTATCCAGGTAGTTTGTGCTGCAGTGCTGACCTTTGTGTTGTACACCAACAGGTAGCATGTTGTCTCTTCAGGATATCCATCAATCATTTGGCTTTGACTGTTACTACATTTCTGCATAGCAGGGGGTGCATACCTGACTGTTTCTACATTTCTACACAGGAGTGGGGCGGGGCACACCTGACTGTTATTACAGTGCTATGTAGGATGTGAGGGGCACACGTGACACTTGTACACATTTGCTATGACTGTACTGGTATGTCAGGTACTCCATTTCATTCTGTATTGCTAACTATCATGCTGACTAGAGGCATACAAGTGTACTACAGATCGTGGCTGTGGTTGCCCTACATATTATTGTCTGACTTCCTACCCTTCAGAACTAACATCCCACTGCCTGCCCTGCTGTGGTCTGTCTGTGTAAGCCTGGGGGGGCGGGGGTTAACCATAGCCATCATTCTGGGGCCATGGCACAGGCTCTGTTTGGGTTTCTCTACACCTGTCCTGCTGGCTGAGACTGTTGTTGGGTATGTGAACCGTCCTGACTGGCATGTGTGGGCCATATGGACACACATGTCGCTCAGCACATTTCCTGCAGTGGGTTTTGTCTCACTGTGTAGTACTGGCTACTATGGTGACTCCAGTATGTGTTACAAATGGCATGGTGCCACTATGGGTGTCTACTGTCTGCTGCAATAACATTCAGCCACCCAATCCCCTTGCATGCTCACATCCATACCATAGCTAAAGGCAACAACACATTCTACTCCACTTGGCGATTGGTAGGTTGATTGACTTACCTTGAGGGTGTGCCAGACTTGTGGATGATGCTGGAGGGCTGCCTATGTCAGATGCACATAGTACACTCCCTATACATGGTTGAGCACATGTAGTGTCATGGCTGGCATCCCTTTTACTGTATGTGCGAGTTAGAGAGAGGTGTCATTCCCTGGGTCCCTATTGTGTCAGTGCATGTGCTATGTGTTGCCTCTGCCAAGGCCAGGGCATACTGGGCATGCCTCCTTCTGCCTACTGGGGCAGGCTCAGGTTGTTCCTCCTCTGGGTCACTCTGTGCCTGTGCAGGCCTTGGCATTGTTGGGGGGCTGTGTAGCCCTGCCCCATGCTATTCCTGCTGCAACTGTTTCAGTAGGATATTATTGTGTAGCATAGCACATACCATAACAATTTGAGTCATGTAGCTGGAGAATACTACAAGGCTCCACCGGATGTGTCCAGACACTGGAACTGTAACCTGAGTATCCCAAACACATGCTCTAGTATATGTCTGGCCTGTGTGTGTGCCTCATTATGGTGTTGTTGTTCAGGTTTGTGTGCATTTCTGATGTGTGCCATCAGCCATGGCTCCAGTGTGTACCCAACATCCCCCACTAGGTGAACGTAGGAGATGTCCCCATTGGCAAATCTCTGGTACAGCTGCATCAGATGCCATATGTGGGAATCATCATAGCTTCCAGGGCAGCCAGCACATGCATTCATTATAATGCCCTGGGCATCACATACGACCTGGCAGTTGATGGAGGGGATGCCCCTGTGGTTGATGTAGGCCCTACCCTGCTCACCTGGTGGTGCTTTGATGCATATGTGCATGCAGTCTATAACACCAACTACCCCAGGGTATTCTGCTATTTGGTGGAAGAAATGCATATTGCTGGTCAACACCTCATGGGTGTTGAGGAAATGTACGTGCTCACTGGCATGTGCTGACATGGCATCCAGGAACTGGTGGAATACTCTGGATGCTGATGCCCGTGAGATTCCCATGATATCCCCAGTTGTGCTTTGGGAGGTACCTGTGGCTAGTATACCTAGGCCTACACATACCTTGGTATCCACTGGGGTGGGTTCCCCTCAGTCAGTTTGGTGTGTCAGGTGTGGCTGGCACAGCTCAACAATTTTCTGTAGGAGGTCTTTGTCCACCCTATAGCACTCCACTATCTCCAGCTCATGTAACACCTAGTAGGCTACCTGGGTCTGTACACTCTTCTCCGTCTCCTCACTATGGGTTGTTCGACAGCATTCACATCCTCACCACCCTAGCCTCTTGCACATGTTGTTCTATGTTGCCTGCTGCATCCCTTCTCATTTTGTAGGTTTGTTTGTTAAAATGTCCCCACTTGTATACACCGGTGGTGTAGAGTGTGTGAAAAACCAGAGGGGAAGGTGTTTGCTTAGTTTATAGTAGTATTCTGGGCTGGGCTATTCTGCTGCCTGTGTAATTGGCTGATTCTGATACATTTCACCTGCCAGCTATGCTAGTTCTCCTTGAATGCCTTTCTACTACTGTTTTCTCTTCCCATTGCCTCCCTGTTTAAGCCCGTGTGCTCGCTGCACAAACAGTGTGCACAAATGTGCACACTGCTGCTATTTCCTGGTTTAACTTCTTTTTTCTTTCTGTAAAACCCAGTGCGCGGCGCGCATACCTGCTTAGGCTTTGTAAATGTGCTAGGCAGGTTTAGACACACTCCCTAGCTTAGCTGTGCTAAGCTAGGAGCAAACCCAAGCCACAGGGCTCCAATCTGATTACAGTATGCCTGACACACACCCCCATGATGTCACCTACCTCCTAGGCTTGCACCCAGCTATTTATACTCTTACACTGTTGGGACCTGACTCAAATGCTGGGGAAAACTGGGATTCACTATCCTTCCCCTCATTTGCATAAGATTGCCTGCTAATGCATAGTTACATATCACACTGAGCCTCCCCCCTTTGCAACCACTACTCACTGGCCAGGTTGTCTTCTGTCTGTCATTGACTTGCATGGCAGAATACTAATTTTATTTAGAATGCTTATTTTAGGTTTATTTTCTTATTTTTCCCCCGATCCCATTTGCATGCCGCTGCCCTATGCTTAAACAGCCGAGATCGGCTAAGAAAAAAATAAATGTTGATTTTTTTATTTTTTGTATTGTTTGCAACGCCAATGGCCTTATACTTGGCCATTGGCATGCTTCCTCAATGATATGCAGCTTTTATTTGGAGTTATCATAGCTCCGTTTTGGATTTTGCAGAAATGTACTCGGTTACTAACCGAGTACATTTCTGCAGATAGCACTAGTCTTGCACGGACTGTTGCAAGCTTCCTGGATTGCAAAATTGCCTCATTTGTGTGGATTTCACCTGCAAATAGGGTGATTTGCATACAAGGGCTTAGTCCGTGCAAGATTAGTGCAGAAGCGCTCATGCACGCCTCTGCAGGCTTTTTCTGGATCACACAGCAGACATATTGCCTGCTTGAGCTCCTGCAATGATTTTGCACTCTGTGCAAGCTTTTGAGAATCTGGGGGTTTGTGTTTTTAGGAGATCAACTTCTGTTTGATTATTAGGGTTATTTAGTAATTCTCTTTCAAGTTGTTCTATCTTCTCTTTCAAGGTGTGTTCCTCTTTTAGTTGTATTTTTTTATAATATGCTGCTTTTTTGATGAGTAGTCCTCTGATTTGTGCTTTGGCTGCCGCCCATTCTACGTCCATTGGGACTTGTGAGGTGGGGACATTTACAAGGGATGTTTTTAATATGTCCTCAATTTCTTTTATTATATCTGTTTTGGTAAGCAGACTAGGATTTAATGACCAGTTGTGACCTCTATCTGCTAGGTACTATCTTTTGTCCCAGTTGATATTCAATGTAACTTAAAATGGTCTGAGAAAAATCTTGTGTGTATGATTATTGAGGTATCTATGTTAATAAGTATGTCTGAGATTAAAAAGTAGTCTATTCTGGACCACATCTTGTGGCATTGGGAATAGAATGTGAACTTCCCAGCTATATTGTCATTATTCCCATACTGGAAGGGGGCATACAGTTTGAAATCTTGTTTAAATTCATTTAGAGCTATTGTAGCTTGTTTATTATGAGATTTGGTCGGGTTAGATTTGTCCTTTTCTGGGTTTTGATATGTGTTCCAGTCACCTCCAAATATTATATAGTGATCTTTAATTTGGTTTAAGATTGGGAAAAGTGACATAATAAAGTGATGCTGGTTGTTACAGGGTGTGTATATATTAAGCACCATTATGGGATTTGGTAATACTGGGTTGGTGAAAGTTACATAACAGCACCTTCCCTCTTTATCACTCTTAGTTTCAAGTATTTTTATCTTGAAATTGATTGTTGATTATTATGGCTACACCAGCACTGTTAGTCTTACCCTCTGATGCTATCATTTGTCTTATCCACTTCTTTTTCTCATTTTGATTTTTTCTAAAAGTCATCATTCTTTTTATAATCCAAAGAACAATGCCTTTTTATGTCTTCTTTACAGTCTTTACATTTTCTCTGCTCCACTACTTTATACTCCATACCGCCTTTTACACATAATCTATCTAATAATAATCTCAACATGAAATCTCCAGCCTTATAAAAATCTTTCAGATCTTTCCCTGATATTTTTAGTTCTTTTTTAATCTCATCCTTCCAGTCTTTCCATGAACACTTGCACTTAATGCTGCTATTGTGTGTGCGACATGCATATGATAGCTTAATATCTGTTATAGATGGAACAGCTCTGCACTTCATGTATGCCCTCAAAACAAAGTTAAACTGCACAATATGCTAATGAAAACCTAAGAAGTTGAATTACGTGCTTATTAACTAGTCCAGCATGATGGTGCTATTCGGGAATGTGTAAAGTGACTGTGTACTCTCAGTTCTCCCTTTGCCCTGAAATCTAAAACTGTTTGGAATACAGCCACAAAAACACTTAAAAAAATGGTAAGGGTTGTTGTTGCCATCACTAACCTGTACATGCAATAGGCTTAATTCAAGGTGCTGCTGCTGCTACTGCTGCCAGACCTTGGTCAAAAAGTATGGCTTTTAGACCCCGTTTCACATATCATGGACCGCATGATACAGAAATAATAGAGCAATACATGGTAGACAAGGAAACAATAAAGGGAAATATGCAACCTCTAGAGCTCTCACCTGAGACCCTAGAGGAAATCATGGAGAACCTGTCACAGTGGAAACAAAGGTATGCATAGCAATATGAATATTAACTACAGGAAATTTTCAGAGGCCTATGGGAGATATATTAGGCTTGTCACAGGTCTCAGCTTCTAAAATCTTACAGCAGTTTCTAAATGTGATTTTAGAACATGCAAGGGATGTTATCTGGTCCCCATGCATCCCAGAGGAGAGACCTTCAACTATGCAACAGTTACTGCCATAGCATACTTCCCTGATGTTTCGGGGCCAACAGACTGTACACACATGGAAATAAAAACCCTATCCAGTAAACAGGGAATCATAGGATCATAGAATCATAGGAAGTTACTAGGCTATCAACCCGGAGGTCATTTCAAGCCTAGCTGTTTCATCCCAATTTAATACCATAGATACCCTAGCCATTACCCAGGACTGTTTTTATTAATGACTGCCCATGTCCAGGAGGGTTGTGGGCACTATCCCTTGTAAGAATTTATGGTGCCCCATCCACTCATCCAGGTTCCTTTTGAAGAGTGTCATACAGATGCTCTGTCTCACATGAATTGGCAGCTCATTCCAAAGATGAGGCAGTTGCTGGAGACAAATCTGTCCCTCCAGCATGTCTTATTGAAGTTACACTCCGTATTTAGGCCCCTGGGATGGGTAGCTCTGGTCCTGTTTGATTTACAGATGTGCAGCAAATTCTTTAGGTTTGGGTCGGGAGATTGCTGTGTAAGCCAGGCATAAGTCTCCCCTAAGAAATCTATATGATACTGAGTATAGTGACAGGGACTTTAGTCGGTCTGTGTAAGGCACATGCTGCAGCCCCAAGATCTTCTTAGTTAGAAACCTCTAGGGTCTCTCCAGTTGCCGCAGGTGCACTACTTGCCAAAAGGGGTATTATATTCAATTATGGCCCTGATTAGTGACGAGTATAGAAGGGTTATAACCTCCTTTGATCTAGAGGCAATGCCTTTGCAATTAAGTGTGATACCTAGAAAATTGTCCTTAGTAAAGTAGACATATGGGAGTCAAAGTTAAGGTCGAAGTCTACTTGTGATCCGAGATCTCTTACAACTTTGTAGGTACATAGGATTTTGTTGTTAATCTGACAGTATGAAGGGACATTACTTTTACTGAAGGAACTAATGATGCATTTGTTTGCATTCAGTTTGAGATTGTGACTAACAAGCATTTGATTGTCTGTATACTGACATTATTTGGGGATTCAATAATTGTACCCAGTTTGCAATTGTTCACAGAATTGGTCAGCCACAGCCCCTTAGTTTTGTCCTTAAATTTTGAGAAGTATATACCAAACAGTAGGGGTCCCAGCACTGACCCTTGTGGTACCTGTGCTGATGACAAGTATGCTGGTTGATGTGGAGTCACCCACTTTGATATTGTGTGAAGGAGGTACATCAACAGAAAAGAATTCCACACCATTATGTCAGGTTGTCTGTAATGCACAAGGGATAATCTACAATGTGTGTGTAGATAATCATAGCAGTTTTCACAGCTCACACATATTGCACACCTGTAACCTGTACCCAAGGCTTGCTAAGGGTGAATTTCCACAAGGGTATCTAGTGGGGATTCAGGTAATGCACTAGAACCTTGGATCATGACTTTGATGAGACCTCACACAACCCAACTGAGCAAGGATACAATGATGCCCATGCTCAAACATGGATTATAATAGAATGCACATCTGGCTTACCAAAATCAAGGTTTTGTAGTCTAGACATATCAGGAGGTGAACTGCAGTACATCAAAGCCACATTTGACAAAATACTAACAGTCTGTGCCATTTTGCATAATATAGTTCTCAGGAAACAGCTTCAACAAGGACAACAAGGTCCTAGAATGAGGAGTCCAAGAAGAACAACCAGCTGATGATGGTGCTGGCAGAAAGAGGCATTCACAATATGCTAGGGTTCTGGCTAAAGCACAGCACACATAATTAGCACCTAACTGAAAAACTAAGACCCTAAGAGCACACACTGCATATTACCATACTGTCCTTGATTAGGTACTATGTTATTTTTGTCTGTAAACATAATGTTATGCTTTTGCCAAAAACTCTGTGTATCATAGCATCCCACATGCTGATCAGTATGCAGGGGCAACAATGTAACTTTCCCTATTACTATCAATTTATAGCTACCTTTTTAATTAACATTTACTTCTGACAATGTATTTATATATACTGTAGTGGAGCTTTTCTCTAAGGGCCTCCACTGAAAACAGGCTCCTCTGCGTAGTCTGATTTTCTTGGTAAACAAATGTAAAATAAAGTTGAATAAAATAAATACAGATATTAAAAATGATGCCTGCCAAAGTCCTCACCCATTACTTAACCCTGAAATAGTTGTGCCCTGTCAGCATCAGACAGAGTCAACCCCAAAGGGCATATCTTGTAGCTACAGTATTATTCAAAGTTAGTGTTGAACATGTAAAGAAACCCTCATTGATTACTTTCATATGCAAATACTTACCTGCCAGCAAGCTGAAACATGTCTTAATTGTACAGTAATGTCAGCGGTAAGTCATGAGTGAATTCTGTGTTATGATTGGCTGATACTGAGCACCACTCATGCCATTTGACCAATGTAAATAAATCAACAGTGACCAGGTCAATGTTAGCCATCATTTGCACAAGTTTATGAGCAAACAGCAATTCATAACTAATAAGGATAATACAAACAAAACAATTACAGTCTTGTTGACATAATTAATACTTTACAAATGAACAACAACAACAACAACAAAATGAACAGGAAAATAAATATTAATGACACTGTTTGCAATACATGTCACAAAAACAAGCATATGACTAAATTCACTTTGTGTTTTCTGCATTAGACATAGTCAATTGAAAGCCACAAAAATGTGCAAAGGGCAGGGCACAGTAATCACCTGCACAGGGTGTGTGTATGTGGGGGGGTGGGGTACCAGAGGGAAAGCCTGACACTAAAGAAATGAGTGTGAGTGTGTGTGAGAATAAGAAAACAGTTTTTCAGCAAGTATACAATTTTCAGGGCCAGTAGCAATAGATTGATATAATTCACTATTGGTTGTTTTGATGGTGTGTGTGTGTGTGTGTGTGTGTATGTGTGTGTGTGTGTGTGTGTGTGTGTGTGTGTGTGTGTGTATGTGTGTGTCTGTGAGGTGGTATGGGCAAGATGATCTTTAACATGGTAGCACTGCGTCCTGTAAGCCATGTATGTTATGAGGATATTTGATATTGTTATATGTGCTAGCATGACTGGCTAAAGTTTTGTAAATACTTGTAAATAATTGTAAATTGTTCTGCGTTATATGTCAGCATGACTAGCTATAATTTTGTAAATATGTTTATGTTTTTTGATTATTACTTTCATTTTATGTAAGATGCTTAAATCAAATAGTGTTCTTCTGGCTGACCAAATGTACCTATTTTACAAAAGAGATCTGAATGTAGATTATAAGTCAGCTGACCTAGATGTGATGTCATCGTGTGCCAGCGCTGAAAGGAATAGAATCTCCACAGAAGCTGCTTTTTTATATTTTTTAGCTTTTAAAGTCTGATATGAGAAGAGTAGAATTCTCATAACAGCTTTCTGTGACTTTTACAAAATACTGCTAAAAAAGCTGTTTCCGGGTCAGTAGTAGTTGTAGTTGTTCAGTTGTGGTTCAGTTGTCAGTTGTTGTTTTTCAGATCAGTAGTTATCACTCAGAGTTTTCTAGAGATGTTCAGAAGAAATAGTGGGAGTTTATATTCTAATCACTGAGGACCAGAAAACAGCATGAAGAGTGGACCTACAGTATATTTTTATTTTGCCTTGCAGAAGGAAAAGTATCATCTTGTCTTGCTGAGTTAATTAGGTTAGACGGGGACAGTTAATCTTTATACAGTTAGGGAGCTACAGCTAGATGGTTAGAGTTTTTCTATAGTCAGAGTGAAACCTATCTTAGTGTTATTTTCATAATTCCTGTGTCTGAAATCTGTGGTTTATAGGAATCAGTTATTCAGTGAATGTATATTTTAAATCATTTTATTAAATAGTTTACTACCTTATATTGTGGCTGTTAATTAAGAAAGTATTTTTAATAACCTGAGAGTGTTTATGCTTATTGTGATAACACAAGCACCACTCCAAAAAGTCTTACATGTAGATAGGTAGATTACATGCTACCCTTTATATCAATATTTATTTTACACCGTATAATTGAGCACCCCTTTTGAAGGGTATTGTGGTATTTGACTGGTAGCAGCCATTACCTTGCCATTTGGGAAATAGGACATAGTAGGTACATCTGTGCCAGTCTTTCCCAAGAGTATTTGTATTTGTGAATATCAAATATTTAAGACTAAGGGTGTCAAATACCTAGAACTGGGATACAGTGCTCTGCAGTATTTAATGTGAAGCCTCATTTGGGGACCTTGAGTAAAGCATATAGTCCAGAACCAGTTTGGAGCCTGTTCCCTGTATACTCTTAGCTGAAATTATGTAGTTCTATCCCTGCTTTCAGTGACTCTCCCATACAAGAGACAGTGGTGAGGACCGAGTCTCCTTAGATACTGCCCTAGGTTTAAGTGGGGTTGTCACTCATGGTAGAGTAGTCAGTTCATCATCATTGCCCCCAACTATGAAAACTACCTCTGCCAGGGTATGCACTGCTAGTTCCATGGCCCTGGCTAGAATAAAGGTGCTGCCTAAATGTGAATGATGCCTGCTAGATGAGCTCTCATCATGATGACATCAACATCCGGGAACACAACCGCGGGGTTTAACACAATCAACATCCAGGAACACAACCGTGAGGTTTAACATAATCAACATCCAGGAACACAACGCAGGGTTTAACACATCTGGGTATGGACACTTCAAACACTGACGGAGCAATGAAAGGAGTGGCACTACATGAGCAGGATCTTACATGGCCATGTGAATCAGATAGAACAGGAGAGAATTGCTTATGTCAGAAAGGCTTGGGATAAGTACACATCCAGCAAGCAATGCAAGCCAAATACTACTTGTCTGGCCATCAGTTCATACTAGCTTGAGCAGCCATACCTAAACTTGTTTTAACAAGCATATGTGCCTTCATCAGTATTTCTTAGTGATTGCATTAGGTAATGAGTGCACAAGCTTAGCTGTGTGTTGAATAAATTTCCAAAAGCATAAATTAGCTTTTAGTTACAGGATAGTATTTATAAAATATTAGCTGCAATAGTGAATGACATTAACAATTCAGTGTTGGTAAAGGAAATTATTAATATGCAAAGTATGTATCTAATATGGCATAGCTAAATTAATGTTTCCATTTGCTATTTCATAACACTGAGACTTATTTATTTTATGACATGTTAATGCCTTAACATCATATTAGAATCTGTCAAAGATGAACATATTTATGTGATATATTTTGTTTTTGTTAAATCACTTTTCAACTGGAGCCTTCGGTAGGTTTTGTGCCCAAGGAATGGAAGGCTGCAGACATTCCCCTGCACAAAGAAGGTCCAACCACTGATCCAGGTAACTACAGGCCCATAAGTCTTACCAGCTTCATATGTAAGGCCACTGAAAGACTCATCGTGGACATGACAAATGAAGACATACATTTCCAGCAAACTCTGGATCCATCACAGTTCAACTTATTTAAAGGAAGATTGTGCCTACTAAATCTGCTGGAGGTTTTGAGAGGATTATCAAAGCACTGGATGAAGGTAAGACTACACATAGCTTACCTCGACTTGGCCAAGGCCTTTGATCCAATATCTCACATAGGCATTATACACAAACTCACTAATTTAGGTATAAACCCTTTTATGACATACTGTATAGTCAACTGGCTCACTGATTGGACCCAGGAGTTCAAAATAGATAAAGCAACCTCCACCAAGAGGCCAGTCGCTAGCAGAATCTCCATTTTGGCATCTATTTCTCTGAAATGGAAGCAAATGCTGAACGACCAGTGCTGATTAAGTTTGCAGAAGATTGCAACCTGGGGTCTATCACTAACTCCCCATGCAGACATTAACATTCTTCAAGATCTATCTCTGACTAACAAATGGTGTCAAAGCCATGGTCTTAAACTCAATGCTAAGAAATGCAAAATTGTACCATTTGAGAAGTCAACCATCCTGGCTAATTACCATGTTGATAATACTGCCCTAAGAATCAACCCAGTGGTCAGGGATTTGGGTGTGCACATATACAGTAATCTTACCTTCGACCACTATGTGGCCAAAGTGATGAGGAAATCCTTTTATGTTGTGCAACTTATAAGTAAGGCTATGGTATCTAGGTCCAAAAAGTTCATTATCCAACTGTTCTCTACCCTTTGTCAGACCAGTCATAGAGTGCAATGCTCCCTTTTGTATGTGCCTAACCAGCTATATGCAGCAAATAGAACAACCTCAAATGTTCCTTGCAAAAAGAATATGAGGTGTAACACACCTGCCTTATGCAGATCACCTTAATGCCCTTTAACTCTATTCAGTCTCCTACAGATTGTTGAGGGGTGATCTATGCATGGCTTTCAAGTCATTCACGAACCCTACACTTATGAATCTCCTACATATTCATAAGTCAAAGAGTACAAGAAATATCAGGTCTAGGAGCCTGAGTTTTGTCTTTAATTTAAACTAAGAATGCTGGAGAGACAATTAAGTGTCCCAGGCACTGCCCCTCCTATGGAATAGGCTTCCTATCCATATGAAGCTGAGTTCATCAATTAGCCTGTTTAAGTGCAGCCTACACTGGGCTTGGCACCCATTTCCTTTATGGAGAGCGGTAGCTTATAAATACCTGGCCTTCAATGTCCTATTTGGTACAGGACATTATTGTTCTTTTGGGAAAACATGACTAGTAACAATCTATGTTATGTCCAGCACTGACGAAGAAACTGACACAGGAGACAATGATGACAGTTCTGAGGGTGACAACTAGATTTTCACTGTGCTTAAGGTGGATAAAGATGCACTTCTGCTTTCCCATCCCAATCCCCAATCATGGGATCCCCAAGCCTTTGTGTCCATCACTATCCCTGTCTGTCTTGAATATCCTGCATGTCTGCACCTGCTAGATAACCTACCCTACCTACCTGCCACTCTTATTCCTAAGCAACCTCCCCAATAGTCCTCTCTCACCATACAAAAAACAAATGGCGCCTGTCCCACAAAACACATGCCTCATACATTGCTTTCCACTTCACCTGTAACTCTACTTGACATACTTGACTTGGTCTAGTTGACTAAACAGCATTATTCTGTTGTTGTTGTCACCTGTCTCTGTTGTGGTGACTCTGCAAATTTACCAAATTCAAAGGTTCATAGGTGTGTACTAGGCCAACGGCCCTGGAGCCTTTACAAGCCTAGCCCATAGAAGTGCCCTGGCATCATGTCGCCATTAGTTCCTGGTGCCTCTATCAAATAGAGCAACTGGAGTGATCCCCAGGGTGGACTTTCTATTTCCCATCCATTCATCAATACTTCTCTTGAAAAGGGCCAGTGAGGTGCTCTGCTTGACATGTATGGGAAGTCTATTCCAGAGCATGGGCAGTCTCTGAGTTATGAACCTGTCCCTCCAGCATGTTCTGTTGATTGTGGTAATGAGGCTGAGATGCCTGGAGCATATGGTGTGGAGGGATTGGGATTTCTTTAGGTGTAACATTTCTAACAGGGCTGGGTCAGACATGGCTTTGTAAGTCAAGATCGCCTCAATAGATGATATGAGACAGAGAAAAGCTGGAGTTGTTTGAGTCTGTCCATGTACGGCATGTGTTTAAGGCCTAGGATACTCTTTGTGAGGTACTTTTGTGGCCTTTCCAGCTGTTGCAGGTGTTTAGTGAGGTACATGCCAAATGGGGCATTATACTCAATGATTGGCCTAATGAGGGAAGAGTAGAGAGATGATGACCTCTTTCTTCCTGGATGCAAAACCCTTGGTAATGAGATGTGCCACATAGAAGGACTTTCTGACCACAGTGGCAATGTGGTGGTCGAAGGAGAGGTTGCTGTCAATCTGTGTCCACAGATCACTTATAACACCTTCAGCTCAGTGGGCTACTATCAATGTGGTAATTAGTGGGAACTGAATTTTTCCCAAAGGGAATGACGACACATTTTTTTGGCATTAAGCTTAAGGCCATGTTTTCGGCACCAGTCGTTGGTCTCAGTGAGGCCTTTCTGTAGGATGTCTACATCACTTGGGGAGTTATGGCTCCCAGCTTTCAATCGTCAGCGAACTTGGTCAGCCAGAATTCCTCCATGTTGGCCTGGACTTCTGAGAAGTAGATGCCAAACAGGAGGGGACCCAGGACTTATCCCTGTGGGACTCCACTCATGACTGGTCGGCAGTCTGACTTGGAGTCTGCTACTTTCACACTGTGGGTTTTATCTGTGAGCCAATTTGCAACCCACCTAGTGATATAGGGGTTGATGCCTAGTTTGGTGAGTCTATCAATAAATCCTGAGTGGGGAATTGTATCAAAGGCCTTGGCCAGATTGAGGTAGGCTTTATGAACTGCCTTGCCCTCATCCACAGCTCTGTTGACTGACTCAAAGAAGTCATCCAAGTTAAGCAGGCATAATCTACCCTTCAGAAAACCATATTGCATGGGATCCAGAGTTAGGAGATTCCCTATATCCTTGTTAATTAGGTCCATGATGAAGCACTCCACAGCCTTACATATCAGACTCATCAGGTTAATAGGGTGATAATTCCCAGGGTCTGTAGTCTCTCCCCTTTTATGGAGAGGGATGACTGTAGCAGTGCACCATTCTGTAGGGAGAAAGCTTGAGGTGAGGCTGTGATTGAACAGGGCACACAGGTGTGGTGCCAGTTCACTTTATAGTTCATGTAGAACACAGCCAGGGATATTCTCGGGTCCCATGGAAGCTGTATTCTCAGCCTTGGACAATGCAGCTTTAACCTGTGCTGCAGTAATGCTGGGTGTCTGGCATTCTTCCAGTATTGTGATTGGTCCATTGGGGGGGGGGGTGGAAGGGTAAAGTTGGCACTAAATCTGTCGGATAGTATGTTGGCAATATCTGCTGGCTCAGTATAGGAGGTACCATTGTGCAGTAACTCAGAGCAAATCTGGGCATTGCCGTGGAGATTCTTGATATAACCTTAGAAGGCTTTGTGGTTGTTTTTAGTGTCTGCCACAATTCTGCCTTCATAGCTAACTTTAGATGTTTTGATGAGGGATCTCAACTTTTTATTGAGGCTAATAAGGGAGTTTTTCCAGTCGTGGGACTTTACCTTTTTCTGCAACAGTTTCTTCCTTGTGTTGTAGAGTTGGACCATCAGATTGGCTTCGTTTTTTTGGTGGAGAGCATCTTGGTTCTGTTGGGTATGGCTAGTTCCATGCATTTATGTACGTATTTGTACAGTGAATTGGTGCATGATTCGGCAGTTATGTACCTGTTTTCCATTGGCATGGATGCCGTGAATTTAGCCACTTCTGTTTTTAGAAGCCCAAAGTCAGCTTTGGAGATGTATTTCATGGTGGTTACCTTTGGTGGTGGTATGGATGAGATGTGGATTTCCATGGTAATTAGTTTGTGGTCATATCTAATCAGGGAGGAATTGACTATTGGTACTGAGCAATGGTTGCCCATGTTAGAAATAACCAGGTCAAGGATGTTGCTTCCTCTAGTGGGGGTAAGAATGAGCTGGTCCAGCATATTGTAATTAATGAATTCCAGTAAGAGCTGGGCAAGTGTATCCATGCATGAGTAGTTTTCTCAGTTGATGGAGGGGTATTTAAAGTCACCCAGTATGACAGTGCTTGGTGGACCCTAATCGTTTCCAGGATGCTTAGGAATGTGGAGTGAGAGTCTTGTGATATGGTTGGGGACCTATAGCATGCTATGACCTGAATTGCCATCTTACCCACTGTTAGTTGTACCTGAAGTATCTCCGATGTGTTATGCTGGGCTACTAGTCTGGAGGTGTGCATATCCTTTATGAATATGGAGAAGCCACCACCTTTGGAGCTCCATGCCATGCTCTGGGGCTGAAAGGTGTGGATTGAGTTATAGCCTGGTAGTGCAGGGGTGCTTTCTGCTGCTTTAAACCAGGTCTCCGTTACAACACAAATGTCGATGCTCTCCATTTTGAGTAGTGCTTTGAGTGAGTACATCTTGCTATTTAGACTTCTAGCATTGAGCAGCATGACCCTCAGATTGCATTTATTTATAGCTGTTACAGTGGTAATTTGGTCTTTGGAACACCACCTAAAAAGGCAGTATAGGGGTGGCAAGAGCCTTAGCCAGTATCCAGAAACCTAGGGGTGACAGATGCAGGCCATCTCTGGCAAAGCATCTAGGTCTGTCAGTCATGTCATCCCAAGCAGACAGATACTGGATCCCCTTAGAATGAGACCAGAAACTTAGCCAGTTGTTGAAGTCAATCATTTTCTGCTTGTACTGCAGTATTATTATGGGTGATGGTTGGATGCTGCTCAGGGCTATGGTCACATCTGCCTGGGCCACATAATCCAAGAGCTCCTCCATGTCTCTTTTCATGTAGTCCAAGGAGCTGCATCTCGGGTCATTCACACCCACATGGACAATGACAAAGTCATACTTGTACTTGTTATGGAGCGACCTGAGGTGACAGACAGCTGACTGTTACCTTCTCCTTATTCAGCCTAGTGAGTGGGACATCACTGTGCCTCATTATTGAATCACCTATGATTAGTGTATTGGGCTATGTGTTCCTTGTGATGTAGTGTGGGTATTGACCTTCTCCGCTTGACTAGCTATTCTGGTCTTGGCTGGAGAGTGCATGTCTTCCAGTTTGGATGTATATGTGCATTTCTCACAAGTCTTAGGAGGTAAGAGGGGAGGGTTGTCTGTGTACGTGAGGCAGTTGCTACACTGCCTCAGAATGCCCAAGTTCATCAGGTTAATAGGAGAAAGCACAGGGAACTGAACTTTAGACATGCCAAGAGGGATGGTCATTATTAATAAGTACTGGAGCTGTTTCCTTATAGGACATTTAGTAATGTTAGCACTTATGTGTGCTACAAGAATTGCTACAAGAAGCCAGATGAAGAGCTAGGCAAATAAGCAAGAGAGAAGAGAACTAGCAAAAACTAAGGGAAAGTTGAAGAGCAGACTTTGTGGCACCAGTAATAGTTTACCCTAGATTAGTGGCCCTGCATGGCACTCAAACCCATGCAAACATGGACTTTTAAAGCAGAAAGTTGAAAGGGATCTAGAAACCACTCCTCTTGTGGTAGATAGGCTAACTAGTGTTTACCACTCCCACTGATAAGCTGAGAGGCTTCCCTCTAACACAGAGAGGTCTTGGGAACTCAGAAACTACAATACAGTCCTGAATACAGCAAATCTGTGTCTGGACTACTCTAGTAACAGGAAAGGTGGGAAAACAAGCTAGAACTTTTTTTTTTTTTTTTTTTTTTTAAATATAGCAGTAGCAAACAAGTAAAGTGATTTAAACAAATTAACCAATTAACCAATAAAAAAGCTCAAAACTGAGCGCTGTTCCAGCAGTCTTCAATCAGACAAGTTCTAGCTGCACACTCCTGCCACTAAGATGCAGGGGAACCTGCTCCAAAAAAAAGCTGGGCTGGATTAGTGCTCAGGTTATACAAACAAAGCTAGATTCAGCAGGTCTGAATTTAGTTTATGCTACAGCAAGCAAGGTGCACCAATTTCAGAAAGAAACAGTTCAAATAAGCAGGTACAATAAGCCTTTAACCAGAAATTCCCAGATCAGGAGGGCAGAATCTACCCTCTCCTCCCACAAGAGTGCAGACCACAAACCTTATTAATGTAAAATAACTGGCCTGAAGCCCACGTGCTTAAACCAGAACTAAGACATTTAGAATGACAGACACTAAGCCGTCAATCAGCAACTCCCAACTTAGAAGGATTACAGTTCTGCATATATGTTGGGAAGAAGTAGCTAGCTATAGTAATCTACCAACACCATCATGCAGATTCATGCATTAGTTCCCCTTTGTCCTCCACTTTGCTTACTCCTGATTTTCAGCTCTGCCCTATCAGCCCCATTCTCACACATTTAATCTAGTCAAAAATAGAATCACATACAGCACATATCCATATCCCACCCCCTTACCCCCAGTAAGGAAACCTCCGTAAAAAACTTCTCCAAAGTCAACTCCATGCTACTCAAGTCAGAAGCGACAAATGTGATGACACCCATTCAGATGGGAACTGAAAGTTCAACTGCTGAATCCTACACTAAGGCACTGTATGAGCACATCCACTTGTGCATGAATCGTGCCATCCCCAATAGAACCAAGATGCTCTCCTCCAAAAAAAAGGAAGCCAATCTGGTGGTCCCTTGCCATAAACCAACTTTATGACAAAAGGAAGAAACTGTTGGAGAAAATAGGAAAATCCCAGGTTGCAAAAACTCTTTTACCAGCCTCAGTAAGAAGCTGAGATCCCTCATAAAATCTTCCAAAGATAGTTACAAAAAAAAAAAAAAATTGCCAAGGATTCCAAAGACAACCACAAGGCATTCTATAGTCATGTCAAGAATCTAAATTGCAGTGCTCAGATTTGCTCTGAAGTACAACAGAATGGTATTAAATATACTGATTCCAAGGATATTGCCAATATCCTGAAAGATCAATTTAGTGCAAACTTCACCCCCTCTCACCCCTGAAGGGTCTATCTCAATACTGAAAGATTGCCAAATTCCGGTAATAATGGCACCAGAGGTAAAAAATGCACTCTCCAAAGCTAAGAATACAACATCCAAGTGACCAGATGACATCCCAGGCTGTGTACTACATGAACTAGAAAATGAAATGGCACCTCACGTAAGTGTCATGTTTAATCATAGCCTCAACTCAGGCTTTGTGCCCAATGAGTGGCGCACAGCTACTGTTATCCCACTGCACAAGGGGGAAATCAACCTTGGATCCCGGGAACTACTGCCCCATCAGTCTGATGAGCCTGAAATGCAAGGCCATGGAATGTATTACCATGGAACTTATTAACAAAGACATTGGCAACCTTCAAACACTGGACCCCATGCAGTTTGGGTTAATGAAGGGCCGATCTTGTGTCCTGAACCTGATTGACTTCTTCAAATCAGTCTCCAGAGCCATGGACAAGGGTAAGGTGGTCCACACAGCCTATTTGGACCTCACCAAGGCATTTGACACAATCCCCCACTCTGAAATCATAGATAAACGTACTAAGCTGGGCATTAATCCCTGTCACTTGATGGGTTGCCAACTGACTTACTGACAGAACCCACACTGTAAAAGTAGCCATCTCCAAATCCAGCTCCAGACAAGTGACAAGTGGTGTACCTCAGGGTTCAGTCCTGGGACCGCTCTTGTTAGGCATCTACTTCTCTGAAGTACAGGCCAACATTAAGGGACTCTGGCTAACAAAGTTTGCAGATGACTGCAAACTGGGAGCTATTATTGAATCCCCAAATTATGTAGATATTCTACAAAAGGGCCTTACAGAAACAGATGCTTGGTGCCAGAGCCATGGGCTTAAGCTCAATGCCAAGAAATGTATAGTTATCCCGTTTGGGAAAAAACATGTACCCGTGAATTAACACTTAGGTGGCAGTACACTAAACACCGAAAGTGTGATAAGAGACTTAGGGACACAGGTGGACAGTGTTCTCACCTTCGATAACCACATCTCAACAACAGTCAGGAAATCCTTCTATGTGGCACACCTCATCACTAAGGGCTTTTCATCCAGAAAAAAGGAGGTCATTGTCCCACTGTACTCATCCCTCATTAGACCCATTATAGAATATAATGCCCCATTTGGTATGTACCTTTCAAAACATCTGCAACAACTGGAAAGGCTGCAGAAATACCTCACTAAAAGAATCACAGGCCTAAAGCAGATGCCCTATGCTGACCGTCTAAAAAACCTCCACCTATACTCTGTCACATTTCATCTACTCAGAGGCAATCTCTGCTTATTATACAAGGCCATGTCAAACCCAGAGCTGTTGGACATGCTACACTTAAAAAAATCCAAATCCCTCAGAGACACACACTCCAGGGTTCTAAACCTTGTCATCACAATGAACAAAACATGCTGGAGGAATAGGTTCCTGACCCACAGTCTCCCCAGACTCTGGAATAGACTGCCCATACATGTCAAGCAGAGCGCCTTTTTGGCACTCTTCAAAAGGAACCTTGATTATTGGATGGGAGATAGGAAATTCACCCCGGGGATCACGTCAGCTGCCCTGCTAGACAGAGGTCCAGGGAATTAAATACTGTGGGAAGAAATAGCTAGGGAATTGTTATGGCTAGGTCTGTATAGGCCCTAGGGCCAATAGCCTAGTACCAACCTATGAACCTATGAATATGGCCAGAAATGACCTATCAAAAAGCTTTCATTTTTTTTTCTCCTCAGAATTTCCACAGTGCTTAGCAGTGCACACCAGTGCTGAGTGATGATGAATACCATTTCATGTCCTAAATAAAAACTAGTGATTTTTTTATTTTACCATCACTAATACTAGTTGAGTTATCTTTGCACAAATGTGCTTAAACCCACAGCTCTATAGGAATGCAGAATAAAGGAACTACTTTAAAACAGTTACTGTAACAGTTATTAGTCTGATGGCTGTAACATTCTAAGAGCTCCTATATGGTGTGTTGAGATAATTCACGTCTGTAGACTGATGTTTTTGCATAGTGTCAAGGGTTCAATTCCAGACGTATGTCAAAATATTGTTTCATGTCTCTTTATATTCTTAACGTTTGAACTATGAACATCTGTATTTATCTCCATTACAGCATTTCCTGACCCTAGCATGACTAGGAAAAACATAATATAGCATTTAAATAGTGCAGCAAATCAATTCCATCCCCAACAGGGAGTCTTATTTAACCATCCTTTCCTGCTCATGTCTTAATCTTATTTATACTCTCCTACCCCTTCTTTCTCCTTACAGCAAACACTTCATTGCACATAGCCTTACTTCGATATGTTTTCACCATCCCTTCAGTAGCAATGCAGTAAAATACATGAGATTTTGACTTTGTGACGTAAGAGAGCCTTTGCAGTGTGCTGAGATAATGCTCAGATCTATAGATGGATTGTTGCATAATTTCAAGGTTTTATCCAGAACTATGTCAAACTGTTATGGAGTATTTTTATATGACAATTTATGTTTAGCCATTGCCTACATATTGTATTAAGCTACCATTGTTTTGCTTCTGTTATAATCTACTTGCTCCATGTATCCCTTTTACCATCTTTATATCTGCTCTCCTTCCATGTCATCAGTGTGTCTCCATGCCTTACACCAAACAGTACCTGTAACTAATGAGAAATGGTAGTAAACAGCTTATAGCAAAATACTGTGAGTTTTTTAATTTGTTTATTCCTTATTGACTTGGTTAGTTTCAGTAGGCTAGTAGACTCTTTTCAGGGGAGACCTGAGTTGGTATTTATACTACTAGGGGAAATGTGGCCAGGGCATTGGGGAACTTCCCTTAATCATCATCGTTGTGAGTGGGAACCATTTTGGATGAGCAATTCCTCTTTCTCTTCCAGAGACAGAGGCAAACGAGAGACAGTGAGAGAGAGAAGGAGATAATGGAGTGGTGAAAAACATGAAGGAGAAAGCAAATATCAAGAACAGAGAATGTGCGCATGATTCTGAGGAAATGTTTCAAAGAAACCTGTTTGATGGAGCTGAGTCAGCAAATGATGGGTAATGCATGTATAATTACAACCCTCCAGTCAAGAAGGTTGTGAGATGATTTACTTAAAAAATGGTGGTGAAGCGTGAGCCAGAAAAAAGAAGGAGATGATTCCTGTTGTGACATTATGGAGAATATACTAAATGAGGATACAGACACAATCCTGAAGATTAGTGGTGAGATGGAAAGGAAAATATATGCAGAGAAAGTAAAAGAAGGCAAACGTGAAGTAGCAAAAAAGAAGGCAAGAAGAAAATGAACAACAGAAGTATATATTAAAGAATCAAAATAAAGAAGCCAAAGAAATGTACAGGAATGATGTATGGGACAATTTAATAGCTTCTTTGGGAGTAAAAGCACATGGGCCTGTTTTTCAATGGAAATTTTTTTTTGGAGAATATAAAAAAAGAAAGACTGTAACCCATGGAATGTTTATGTGATAAAAGCATTTAACATGGAAATAAAAATAAAATTAATGTATAATACATGTATAACTTTGAACAGAGGTAGAAAGAGAGACTTAGAAAGAACATTTGAAAGCTTTATATAAAGAAGTACTGGACATTGCAAAGGCTTATGACAGAGGGGTTTATAGATTGGTGGCTGGTATTGTAATATTCTGTAACAAATAGAAAGATAAAAAAAGTATACATATACCAAGCATGATAAAACTGGAAGGGGATAGGGGTGTAAAATACAGTGAACAACTCAAAACATGTTTTTTTTATTCAAAAAGAATGACATTTGATAAGTAACTGTGACAAAAGAAAATGCTACCCACATCTCCAGGTTAGTGGCACAGCACAATGCTTCATAGATCATCCACATGTAACTAACAACAGGCAAAACTGCAATTCAGATTATATATTGCTACAGATCACCCATCATGTCCCAGGACCCCCATTCTGCATTTCTTGAAACACTGGAAAACATAAAGGCCCTACCAAATACACTAATATTGGGTGATTTCAATTACCCAAACATTAACTGGGAGAACTACTCAAGTACTAACTTCCTTGCCCAACATTTCCTAGAATTTATAAACTCAAACACCCTGGATCAGCTGGTCAACACTCCCACCAAAGGTGACAACATATTGGACCTGGTCATCAATAACATGGGCGACCAGTGTTCCATACCGGAGGTCAAACCCTCGCTGGTTAGATCTGACCATAACCAAATCACTTTGGATATCCACATTCCGCCCCCACCCCGGGACAAGGAAACCACTGTGAAAAATTTTTCAAAAGCAAACTTCACGTTACTTAAAACCGAGGTGGAAAGTTTCAAAGCCCCCATGCTAAAGGATAATGCTGTCCAAGCTGCAAAATCCTTTACTAATGCATTCTACAGGCACCTAAAAAAATGCATGGATTATGCTATCCAAAGCAAAACCAAGACTCACTCCTCCAAGAAAAGTAAACCAGTCTGGTCGACCCCTGCCATAAACAAGCTATACAATAGAAGGAGGAAACTAGTACAGAAAAGAGTAAAATCCCAAGAAGGGAAGACATCCCTGATCAGTATCAGCAAGAAACTACAATCCCTCATAAAATCATCCAAGGCGTGTTTCAAAAGAAAAATTGCCAAGGACTCTAAAGATAACCACAAGGCATTCTTTAGCTATGTCAAGAATCTAAGTGGCAATGCTCAGATCTGCTCAGAGTTAGTACAGAATAGCACAAAATACACTGAACTGGCCGATATCGCCAACATCCTGGCACAGGTTCAGTGCAAATTTCTGAACCCCTTTCACCCCCAGAAGAGCTCATAACCATACCAGACGAATGTAGATCCCCTGAAATCACAGACACTCAGGTTAAAACAGCCCTCTCCAAAGCCAAAAACACAGCATCAATGGGACCGGATGGTGCCCCAGGCTGTGTCCTACATGAGCTCAAAGATGAACTAACCCCTCACCAAACACACTGTTCAAACACAGCCTCTCCACAGGCTACATACCCATAGAGTGGCACACAGCAACCGTTATTCTAGTCAACAAAGGTGGAGCCACAACAGACCCCAGGAACTATCACCCTATAAGCCTGACTAGCTTGGTCTGCAAAGCTATAGAGCACATCATCACGGACCTCATTAACAGAGACATTGGGAACCTTCAAACACTGGACCCTACCCAGTTTGGCTTTGTTAAGAGCAGATCATGCCTCCTAAACCTGGTGGACTTCTTCGAGACAGTTACCAAAGTTATAGATAAGGGAAAGGTGGTACACACAGCCTACCTAGACCTTGCAAAGGGCTTCAACACCATTCCCCATTCTGGTATTATAGACAAGCTCACCATCCTGATATAAACCCCTACATCACAAGATGGGTTGCCAACTGGCTCATGGATAGAACCCACATAGTGAGAGCTGCGGGAGTTAGGTCCAACTCTAAACCGGTTGCAAGTGGCATTCCCCAGGGTTCAGTCCTAGGACCCCTCCTGTTCGGCATATACTTCAGAGAGGTAGAGGCAAGCACAGGAGGACTATGGCTGTCCAAGTTCGCAGACGACTGCAAACTAGGGGCTACAACTGACTCTACGGTTGACACAGAAATCCTCCAAAAGGGTCTCGCTGAGATGGATACCTGGTGTCAAAATCATGGCCTCAAGTTAATGCCAAAATGTGCATAGTCATCCCCTTTGGAAAAAAACAAAGTACCCACAAACTGCCACATAGGTGGTAGTCCCCTAAATATGGAAGACATAGTAAGGGATCTGGAGACCCAAGTAGATAGTAGTCTCTCCTTTGATAATCACATGCCAAAGTGGTTAGAAAATCCTTCTATGTGACCCACCTAATCACAAAAGTATTCGCATCCAGATCAAAAGAGGTCACTGTGCCCCTCTACTCATCACTCATCAGACCCATCATAGAGTACAATGCCCCATTTGGGATGTACCTTGCAAGACACCTGCAACAGCTGGAAAGACCACAGACGTACCTCACCAAGAGGATCACTGGCCTCAAACAGCTGCCCTATGCAGCTCGACAGAAGAATCTCCAGCCGTAATTGGTTGCATACTGCTTACTCAGAATTGATCTCTGCCTGACATACAAGGCCATGTCCAACCCAGAATTGATGGACATGCTCCACCTAAAGAAAACCATATCCCCTTGAGCTCATGCTCTAGGGATCTAAACCTCACTACAACAATAAATAGCACATGCTGGAGGGATAGATTCATGTCCCAGAGACTTCCCATGCTTTGGAACAGGATTCCAATCTACATTAGACAGTGCTCCTCACTGGGAAACAGAAAGTTTACCCCAGGGATCACTTCAATGGCTCTGCTGGACAGAGGCACAGGGAACTAATCTAAGGGGGCAGCGAAAGCCAACACATCCGGCTGGGCTTATAAATACCTTCGGGCAGATAGCCTAGTACCTACCTACCTATGAACCTATATTTGTGAGGAAATGGGGCATTGGGCAAAAATGTGATTTGAAATATTATAAATTTAATAAAACTGGACATTTATTGGTGGATTGCAAAAATGAAAATAAGAGTGGGAAGAAGAAAAAGAAGGAGAAGAACATAAACAAAGAGAAGAAATGTTAGAAGTAGTAGAAATAGAAGAAAAAATAAATGAGAAAAAATAATAAAGAGAACATAGAAGAAGGTTCTGAAATAAGTGATAAAGAAGACATAAATCAGGAGGTAGTAAAAGGAAAAAATAATTCTACTGGTAAAAGGGTAAAATACAGAAAAAGAAAAGTGAAAGGGATAAGTAAAAAAAAAATGAAAGGAAATGGATGAAAAAGAATACATACAGCTAATGATTGGAGCTTGGTATAATGGTTAACATGTTTGACTCACAGACACAAAGTACAGTGTTTGATTACTACTTTTGGGAAGGAAGTTGGCTTGGCTTAGAATGACCTGTTAAAAAAGCTAGCCTAGTGATTACCTATGAACTTATGAAACCATCAATCTAAGGAAAATGGAAAATGGAAATTTTAGAGTACTCTCTGTAAATGTGAATATTATTAAGACTATAATATGAAGACTTGTTTTGGAGTGGTGTAATACATGTGATGTAGATGTAATTATATTAGAAGACCCAAGATTTTTTAAGAAATGAAGAAATATTAGAAACAGAGGGCAGGATTCATGAAGCCTCCGTGTAAGACATACAAGGCTTACATGGAGGCTGCAGTTAAACGGTGTGATGTCAGCATGTCATGCATATGCATGAGGGCATGCTGAATCACACCTAAGGCTAACACGGTCCGTGGAAGACAGTAGGGGGCGTGTCCGTAGGTAGAGCCCTGCAAGCGGACACGCCCCCAGAAGAGTAAAAGTGCCCAAAGTAAACACCCACGACAGAGGCCATGGAAATGTGAATAAACACAACACAACACATGCCCCCACAGACTATGAACATAAAATATATAAATGAACATGTTATATATATTTTTTTAAATCGTAAAGATGTTTGCCCGTGAGTGCGCTCGTTTGCATGGGCGTGCCCGGCACTTAGCCACAGTTAGCAGTCAGTGGAAAAGCATATAAGAACTAAATATGCAAAGTAAGCCAAGAAGCAATAGCGTAGTGGTAGAGACGTCGGCTGAAGAGCAGGCAGTCATGGTTCAAGCCCCCACAACATCAATTTTTATTTTTAGTAAAATAAGCACGAAACAAGTCCGTGACAAATATGTACACATATAAAATTATATTTTATGTAAAATGTAATGAAATAGGCCATTTACTTTGAAGAAATGTGAGATAACAAAACAATAAAAAATGTGAGATGTGCCTATAGCTGAGCTACAGTTTAACAAGGTGAGTGCATCTGCCCGTAGGTGAGCAGTGGTTTAACAGGTGTAAAATGAGTGCCCATAGGTGAGCAGTGGTTTAACATGCTGAAACTGTGTGGCCCTAGCTGAGCTGAGCGTAATATGTGTGCTAACAGTCAAATGAAGCATAAACCAGCATACCCCATTTGCGCGGAGCTGCGCACCATCAGTCAAGCAATATAATGTGGTTTGGGGGGCTTGATATATTCATATATTCCAACATAGGCCAGGTGCAGTTCCTGGTATTAGGACAGTAGTCTGCAGCAGGCTATATACTGGGAGGCGGTTTTAGCCATTGGTATTTGACCATGGCTAATCCATGCTGCTTCTTGTTGTGGTACCAACATGGGGGTGTGGTTATCATTGACATTTATTGCTATCACCCTCCTTTTGTAGCTTGTTCCATGTTTTGCAGCTGTACAGCACAGTATGAGGTGTAACCTGGTAGTGTTAGGGTGCTGATGTGAGCCTTGACCCAGTTTTCTATTACAGGACTGATATCAACATTATCCATACTGTGTGCATTTACACTGCATGCATCTTGCTGTTTAGACTTCTGGCATTGGGTAGCATTACATCTAGGTTCCTATCCCTTGTGGTACCTATGAAGATGGGTTTGTGTTTTGAGACTTACCTATTCAGGGCATGCTGTGGGTACTGGCAGCCTTTGCCAGTATCCATGGGGCCTGGACTGATAGGTGCACGCCACCTCTAGCAGGTGGTGCATCATGTCATTCTCCGCATGTCTTCCCAGGCTGAAACACATTGGCTCCCCTTTGACTAACTGCATTACTTCAGCCAGTTATTGCAATTGATCATCCCATCGTCATTTTGTGGCTTCATGCTTGGTGAGGGTGGATGTTAGTCAGGGTCCTCAGGTGTGCATATAGTACATGGTGTTACATTCCTTAACACATGGCATTCATGCCTCAGGTGGTGCTGCAGGGCTGCCTCTGTCAGATGCGCATATTACACTCCCTGTACATGTTTGTGAGCAGGTCATGTCATTTTAGGCATCCCTGTTATTATTTGAGTGAGTCAGAGGGGGTATCATTCCCAGGGTTCCTACTGAGCCAGTGTATGTGCTATGCGTTGCCTCTTTGCCAAAGCCAGGGCATACTGGGCACGCCTCCTTCTGCCTACTGGGGCAGGCTCAGGTTGTTCCTCCTCCGAGTCACGCTCTGCCTGTGATGGCGTTGGCAATGGTGGGGGGCTGTTTGGCCCAGCCATATGCTGGTCCTGCTGCAGCTGTTTTCGCAAGATCATATTATGTAGCATAGCACATACCATGACAATTTGGGTACATGTAGTTGGTGAGTACTGCAAGGCTCCACCAGATGTGTCCAGACACCGAAACCGTGACTTGAGCAGCCCAAACACACGCTCTATTACATTACGTGTTTGTGCGTGTGCCTCATTATGGCGTTCCTGTTCAGGTGTGTGTGTGCGTTTCTGATGGATGTCATCAGCCACAGCTCCAATGCATAACCTGCATCCCCCACTAGGTGTCCATGTGGGATGTCCCCATTGGCAAATGTCTGGTACAGCTGCGTCAAATGCCAGATGTGGGAATCATGGTAGCTCCCAGGGCAACCAGCACACACATTCATTATTATGCCCTGGGCATCACACATGACCTGGCAGTTGATGGAGGGGAAGCCCTTGCGGTTAATGTAGGCCCTACCCCGCTCACCAGCTGGTGCTTTGATGCATATGTGCGTGCAGTCTATTGCACCCACTACCTCAGGGTATTCCGCTATTTGCTGGAAGAGACGCATATTGCTGGCCAATACCTCACAGGCATTGGGAAAATATACATGATCACCGACATGTGCTGACATGGCATCCAGGAACTGGTGCAGTACCCTGGAGGCTGATGCCTGTGATATCCCCATCATATCACCAGTTGGTCTCTGGAAGGTACCTGTTGCTAGTATTCTTAGGCCAACACATACCTTGGTTTCCACTGGGATGGGTTCCCCTCTGTTGGTTCTGTGTGTGAGGCGTGGCCTGCACAGCTCGACTATTTGCTGCAGGAGCTCTCTGTCCACTCTATAGCGCTCTACTATCTCCAGCTCATATAACCCGTGGTAGGTGACCCTGGGCCTGTACACTCTTCTCCGTCTCCTCACTGTGGGTTGTTTGGCACCATCTGCATTGTCACCACCCTCAGCAAGTTGCCTATGTCTCATTATGACAGCTATGGCAGCCCCTAACATTTCTGCTCTGAGTTCAGCTTTTTCAGTTTTCACTTCTAATAGCTTACTCCTGTCTTGCAGTGTCTTTTGAGAGAAACATCCTGCACTGCTGTTTGCAGAGTTTTAAGTGCTGGGCTGGGCTACTATTTTGCCTGTGTAATTGCCTGCTTCTAATTGTTTTCACCTGCTAGCTCCAGCAGTATTCCCTGCTAGCTTCCTACTAATTCTGTTGCTTCCTTTTTCCTTTCTGTTTCCTCAGGGGGGAGCACCGTGCATACCAGCAGAAAGGCGCTCACAGTGGCTTACATGCGCGCACATATGCTTACACGGTTCAGGATCTGCCTATTCGGGTTAAAACGCGTGCACACCAGCGCAAACAGTCTTACAAGTCTGCCAACAGGCTCCCACATGCTCAGTCTGCCCTACACACGCGCACACTAGCGTAAACAGTCTTCAAAGTCTACCAACACGTTCCCACATGCTCAGTCTGCCTTACACATGCGCACACTGCCCTACTCGCGCTTCATGGTGCACACATGTATGCATGCACGACCAGCAAGAAACTACTTTGGTGTAAGTAACATTGTACACCTTCCATTTCTTGACTTTCCCATGCTTATCTTGTGGCACTCCTCTTTCCATGATCTGTGTCTGTCATCTGTCATGTTACACTGACCTCCAATGAACTGCATTTCTTTCTACCATTCCCCCCTGTGATGTCACCTATCTCCTACTCTAGTCCTCCCTCTTATGTATCTTTTACACTACTCAGACTGTGCTCATTTGCTACGTGACTGTGGGATTCAGTATCCTAACCCTCATTTACATGAGATTGCCTACTAATGCTTAGTTACATGTCTTAGATTCAGCTTCCCCCCTTAGCAACCACTACACGGTGGCCATGTTGTTTTTGGTCTGCTGGTCCCTGCATTGTCATTCCATGTATTGCATAAAACCCACATTTGTGGGTTTATAACCTTCATTTTTATGTTTTATACAGCGCAGCCTGTTTGCGCGGGGCTGCTCTGCATTTAAACATCGGCGATCGCCGAAAAAAATATATATTTTTTTAATTTTTGCATCGGGTTACCTTGCCAATGGCCACATATTTGACCATTGGCATGCTAGCTGACACATATGCACCCTTTATTTGGAGCTGGCATGGCTCCATTGTGATTTTTGCAGAAACGTTCTCAGTTGTCAACTGAGTACATTTCTGCAGCTAAAACGTCTCTTACACGGGCTGGTTTCTGCTTCGTGAATCGCTAATATACCTCATTTGCATACCTTTTGGCTGCAAGTGAGATATTTAGCATATCCACGCCCAGTCCATGTAAGAGACGTTTTAGCTGGTCTCTTACATGGAGTTTCGGGCTGTTCCTGGATCGCGAGACTTGCATGGAGTGTTACACGTCTCTTACACTCAGTGCAAGCCTTCGTGAATCCTGCCGAGAGAAACTATAGGGAAGAAAGATAACTTGGAACATGGGAAATGAGAGATGTTCTGGGGTAGTTATATTTTGTAGAAATACTGCAAAGATATTATGTGTAACTTTAGCAAAAATGGGAAGATTAACCATTGTAGAACTAAAATAGAAAGAACAAGTATATAGAATTATAATATTAAATGTTTGTTTGTGTCTTTCGGCTTTTCCTGGTTAGGGGTCGCCACAGAGGAACTCCGGTCCGCTAATGATTGGCAGTAGAGTTTTACGTGCTGGCTTGCCGGGCCTAACGCACAACCTTCAATGAAGGAACGCCCATTCACACATGTCACCACACAGAAGACACTTTAACTGAGAATCGAATGGGCAACGTCTAACTGTGAGGCCACAACACTACCGCAGCACCACTACCGCAGTACAGAATTATAATATTAAATGCTTATACTAATTTCAAAGAAAGAGAAAGCTTGTTTAATCAGATACACAGTAATAAATATAATATATTTAATAATATATATAATAATAAAATATTACAGAATATAGAACATAGACTATAAAGGGGAAGGGCTGTTAAAAGTATTAATGATAGTTGCAGAAATTGTGATTGTGATATTATGAAGAGAAAAGAGGAAGGAATAATCATGAGAGGATACCTTAATAAGGCATTTGATACAACTGGACATGAAATCAAAGTCAAAGTCAACTTTATTGTCATTCAGAAATCAAACAAGTGCAAAAACTGAATGAAATTCCGTGACACCGGGCTCAATGTGCAAACAACACATAGATTATTTTCACAGATATTTATACATATAACATCTAGCTATTACATGACAGACAGACTGGTAGACAGACTAATACTGCACATAATTAAAAATGCATGTTAACACTTTTCATAGTGAACACTTGCTTGCATGAGATGTTAGTATTGTACAGGTACTTGGTTAAGACATTGCATGGATCCTGCAAATCAGGATTGGACTATGGACCTTAAATTATTGCACTATGGTTAATTTACGAATTTTAAACATGTATTGCACTGAAAGAAGAGATATTTTACTGCATTGCTACTGCCCTAGATGGCCTATAAGTTACAGTCATGGTTAATATTGCACTAAGTATTAGATGAGACTGGTAACCAGGTTAATGCACAATTTGAGACAAGCTTTGACAGTTTCTACTAACCCAGATGGCCATCATGGAGCATAGTTGTTAATAGAGTTCAGCAGCCTGTAAAACAAAAATACTCCAAAACTGATAAAACAAAAAGGAACACACCTAATGGTAGAAATCAATCTGCACAAATGTTTAATTTAGCGCTTTCATTGGTATTACACCAATTACTTCTTCAACTGAAGATGTCATTGGTGTAATACTGAAGAAAGCACTAAATTAAACATTTCTGCAGTCTTGTTTATACCATCAAGAGTTCAGCAACCTGATGACATTAGGAAAGAGCTGTTTCTGAATGTCATAATTCTGTATCGTATGCTTCAGAAGCACTTTCTGGATGAATGATAGATGCAAAAGCAGCATGTAAGCAAGGTGAGTGCAGTTTTTAATTATTCCTCTGTCCCTGCTGAGATATCTGGATAAGTACAAGTCATGGATAGGAGGTACAGTGGTCACGATGATCCTTTCAGCTGTCTCCATCACTCTCTGGAGGAATATGACTTCAGAGGTAGAGCAGCATCCATAACATACTATGAGGTTGTTCATCAGGATTCTTTCTATAGTACCTCTGTAGAAGTTAGTGAGAACTGTCAATGGGAGATTCAATCTCCTTAGCCTTCTTAAAAAGTGCAGTCTCTGGTGCGCTTTCTTCACTATGGCATTTTTACTGGTGTTCCAAGACAAGACCTCATCAATGTGCACTCCCAGAAACTTCCTGCTTCTCATTCTTTCCAGTGTTTTCCCATTAATAGTGGGGGGAGAAAGTTCCTTGTGATTTTTCCTACAGTCCACAATTATCTCTTTGTCTTGTTCACATTAAGTGCTAACTTTTTATTTCCACACAAGGTAATCAGTTGTTCCACCTCATCTCTATACATTTTGTTACGATGTTTCATCATTGTTACTGATGAGGCCCACCACTGTTGTGTCTTCAGCAAACTTGATTATGTGGTTTGTATTGTACCTGGCTGTACAATTGTGTGCTAACAGGGTGAATAGCAAGGGACTTAGTACACATCCTTGGGGGACTCCAGTGTTGGGTGATGCTATATGAGGAATTATTTCCTGTGCACACTTTCTGAGATCTGTCTGTGAATAAGTCAAGAATCCAGTTACAAAGTGAAGTGCTGACCCTTGTTGGAGTAGCTTTTTTACCAGATGAAGAGGTATGACCTTGTTAAAAGCAGAGCTGAAGTCAATGAATAGTACACTCATGTAGGTGTTTTTATTCTCAAGGTGTTTCAGCAATAGGTGGAGTGCTAGAGAGATAGCGTCTAACTTAGAACAGTTTGCTCAGTAAGCATATTGCACACGGTCAAAATCAGCAGGCAGCCCAGATGTTATGGCATCCTTGATCAGCCTTTCAAAGCACTTCATCACTGCAGAGGTGAGGGCTAAAGGGTGGTAGTCATTTAAGCAAGGTCGTGGAGACTTCTTTGTAATGTAATCTTATGGGTAATAATGAAAGAATATAATATAAGTAAGAAAGTTAGGAAATTATGCATGTCAGCCAGTAATAAATTAAAAATACTTGTAAATGGCTGCTTAAGCCAAGAGGTACATATGAAGAGTGGTGTAAGACTGGAATGTCCAATGAGTTGCATATGCTTTGCATTATTTATGAATGGGATATGTTCGATCTGAATTCGTGTGTATACTGCACATTGGTGTATAGTATTCTTCCCCAGTTAACTCTTTTTTTAGTATTTTTTATGTTAGTCAACATTAATCTCTGTCATATTTTTGTACTGCAATAGAGCTTTTCTCCCCAGGCCTCCACTGAAAACGAGTATCT
This sequence comes from Protopterus annectens, assembly GCF_019279795.1. NCBI lineage: Eukaryota > Metazoa > Chordata > Ceratodontiformes > Protopteridae > Protopterus > Protopterus annectens. Next base: position 1,622,558,004 of record NC_056726.1, read on the forward strand.
TCCCACTGTGGTAAACAAATGTAAAATAAAAAATAAAAAATAAAATTGATATTATGTGAAATAAATTACAAAGGTTACAAATTCCAGTTCTATTAACATAGGCAGATGACATTGTAATACTTAGAAAAAAAAAAACATTTAGATAAAATAAGTAATAATTTGCATAAAATGTGTCTAGAGATGATAGGGATGGCTTTAAATAAAGAGACAATTAAAGGAATACATGTTGTATTATAGATCTTGGCTACATATTTTACAGTGAATGAAATTTCTGTGTTAGCTGTAGAATTTGGGAATAAAGGTGTAAGTACAATTTAATGGGGGAAAAAAAGAAGAAATAAAACAAACCTGCCTTTTCTGAAGAAGATATAAATTATCATTTAGAAAAAAGGCTGCTTTATTAAATTCAGTACTGATGGGAAAATATCATATTTATCAAGTGTATTTATGTTGGCAACAGTTTTAAAATGAATAATTGCAGATATTTTTTCACTTACATGGGATTCAAGATTAAACCCAGTAAAAAGAGTATTTTTGTGAGTAAATAAAAAAGAAGGAAGGTTTAGAGTTAATTAGGTGAATGGTATATGCTGCCTCATTCAATTTGTACAAATTGTTAAAGTACTTTAAAGAACAAAAGATGAGACAATAGCAGTAAAATTGTATAAATATACACATGACAAATTTTGGGGTATGGTAAAGGAGAAAAAGAGCAGCTAGATGAGGAGATAAAATATTAACAATAAAAAGTATTTTTGTGGGAAATAAAAATTGATGAAAGATATGATAAGATAAGAAGTATGGTATAGTAATATAATGTAATGATAAAACATTATTATGTAAAACTATGCAAACATCTGACAAATTAAAAATTAAAGCTATAAAATTAAGAAGCAAATTGGGTAAACAGAAAGTAGAATGTTAAGATTTTTCAGTGGAGACTGGTAATAGATCATTTGTCAATAAAAGGAAATATGCCATATAAGAAGAAAAGTGATAGAATACATTTGCATTGTCAAGAAGAAAAATAATATGTTTGTAAAGAGGAAGAAACTATTGAACATGTATTTTTGAAATGTAAAAGAGTAAAAAAGTTATGGGGGGAACTATGTAAAGAAGATTTTTTGAAGATATAAAAAATGGATAAAAGAAGTATGGATATGACTAAATGTGATTATTATAAGAATAGAAGTAAATACTATGTTAACATAATAAATATATGGAATGAAAGAATAAATGAAAGTATGTTTAATGAAAAATGGATTTTAGTAACAATATTAAGTAAAATCAGATTGTGGTTATAGAAAAGGAGTGGAGGTCTAAAAGATATAAACATCTAGTACGATTATGTAAACAAATTTGTGTGTGTGTGTGTGTGTGTGTGTGTGTGTGTGTGTGTGTGTGTGTGTGTGTGTATATATATATATATATATACACATACATACATACATACATACATACACACTTGCAAATATTTGCAAATGTATAAATAAATTATCTTTGTATGTAAATAAAGGACTCCTACTCCTTTTGATAGGTGCTGTAGGATCTTTTACATCCACCTGAACTGCAATGAGCTAAAGCAGATGGAGACAGTACCTTGGTTTAACATCTCATCTGAAGGATGGTACACTAAGGAGTACAACAATGCCCCCCATATGTTGTGCTGCAGTCGATCTACCCAGTGTGTGAATAGAACTGACAGTCGTCTACGTCTAAGATGAGTGCAGTACCTGTTGTGCCACTGACACTTAGAGTTTACCTTTAACTGCACCGTTTTGATGCTCTTTGCACTATTATGCTTAGCTGTGCTTCACTATGTACTGATAACAGCACTGTGAGGAGACAGATCTTATCTTCTCTGGAACAGGCTGCGGAGTTGAATGTATACCATATCAGGTGTTCCAATTGTGAATTTTGTAATGTAGCATGCTGCCCAAAAAACTCCTGGCTTCATGCCAGATTTGTTAATCCTGACACAACACCTAACTATACCAGATCTCTGTTTCACACTGGATCATTTATTATCTTGCTGCTGTAATGCATACCATACGTAATGTTAAAATTGTCATTACTGATGTCTACATTCTCTTTTGCCTCATTCACTTCTGGCTGAGCCTTCAAAGCAGCAAAATTAAGTTTCTGAAGTAATATTTCCTGCCTGGTGTGTCAAGATAATCCTCATCTATAAAATGTTTGTGACATAGTGTCAAGGGTTTGAATCCAGAAATATGTCAAAGTTTTATTTAAGATTTTATTTATATTGGTCTTATATAAGTGCTGCCTACATATCTGCAGATGGTGCAGTGGTGCAGCAGTAGCATTTTCACCTCATCAGCAAGAGGTTCTTATGTTCGATTCTCGGCTGGAGAGCCTTCTGTGTGGAGACAGCATGTCCTCCCTGCATTTGTGTGGGTTTCCTCTGGGTGCACTGATTGACTTCCACATTATAAAGACCTACATCTAAAGTATTTCTCCCTGAGCCTCAGTTGAAAATTGGCTTTGTTCCAAGTTGGACTTTCCTGGTAAACAAATGTTAATTAAATAAATTATTAACCCACTATTATTCTTATGTCTTAGTCCCCCGCTTCCTTTCTATTGGAAACACTTGATTGTACATTGTGTGACAGATTAATTATCAGGAAAACATAGCAATAATACTTCACACAAATGTTCAATAATGGCCCAGAAAAATAAAACATTCTTTGTCTGTCTCTGTCCCTGTTTAAATGTTTCTCTTTCTGCTCCCCCATCTGTATCAGCCCTTTTTACTGTTGCATATCTATTATGATACTGGATGTAATGTACACATTATGGGACTTTACAATTGTTATGAGTGCTATGAAGACTAATGCATGCATTCTCCTTTGCTTCAATCTGTAGTTAGATTTGAACTTTGTAAAGCAGAGTTCCTGCTTTCTAATTTCTCAAAGTCTTTTTGGTTTCTACTACCAGGACGGAATGGACCCCATGCCTAAGTCAAAGTATTTTTAAAGTTCATAAAATTAGCACAGTTTCAATGTTTGCTATTAGCCAGAAGTGCTCTTTGTAGCGCCCACAATGTGCCCAGTATTGACTGCTTCTGCAATTCATACTTAGTTAAGTGTATCGATAACATATCTAAGTACAATTGTAAATTCTTTTTTGTAAGACTCATTGCTCCTACTACTATTGGAACTGTTTGGGTCTCCTTCTTCCACAGTGCCTCTTTTCTGTCTGTAAATCTTGGTATTTTATGACTTTGTGTCTCTCTATACTTAAGTCATGTACCAAAGAAAGTTGCCCGGAAGCAACGGCACGGCTCAGGGAAAGCCAAATCAGAAAAAATTAAGCCAGCAAGACATGACCCAGTAAAAAACTGAAATTTATTTAATAAATCCAAAGGACAGCAAAAAAATTGCACAGACTGGTTTCGGCTGGTGTCACATACACAGCCTTCATCAGTCTATAGTCTAGCCCCTTTTTTTTTTTTTTTTTTTCTAGAATTTATGGGTTATTGCCATTCTTTATTTTTTAGTGGATCTCGGAATTACTTTCTCAATTAGTCACCTTTGCCAATTTGACATATATTTTGGTCCTCACTTGCCAATTGATAATTTTGCTACCTTTTGGATCTTGACCTATTTGTGTGTGGAGACGTAGTCCATATTTGGGTCTATTATTGTCTCACTGATTGATGTAGCCATGTTGCTATTATTGTCTTTTTTTTTTGGTTGCCCTAGCACCCTTCAAAATGGATTTGATAACTCTAGTATCTGGATTATCTTCTGATAGAGAAGATTTGAGTGTATTTGGTCTGGGCTCTATTACTGATGATACAAATTCTGGTGCAGCTATAGGGTCCGAAGCCACTTGCAGCCTTGCATTTGACAAACTTCATAAACATTTGCGAATATTGAGATCGAATGTCTGGCTGGCTAAGTTGTTTAAAGCGTATATTACAAAAAACTTCACCCCATGGGGTTTGAGGGTAAGGATTCAGCCATTAGTGTCAGACATAGATGAAGAATTATCACAAGAATGGGCAGGAATCCAACATCAAGCAAGTATGTCCTTTGTTAAGGCACTTAATAATTATTATGAGCGCACAATTGACAAGGAGGTCAATACAGTCCTTGGCCTTGCCAATGACGTTAAATCTTTTGAAAAAGAACCATTTTTTGTTAAACAACTTGACAGGGTGGCTTCTGATTTAAATAACTTGGAAACCCAACTCAAAACAAAGAAAATTCAAAAATATAATAGGGATTTGGCGGACTATCAAGGCAATAATCCATTCAATGTAATCAAACATGTCAAATTTAATATCCAACATAACCGTCCTTCGAAAAGAAAAAGACCCAAATCTATTCTAAAGCATAACTATATCTCAGATACGGGTTCTTCTATGGAGGAACTGTCCTCAGGCCCTGAGAGTGAGCTGCCGACTGCTTCCGGGTCACCCACCCCCAAGAGAACACCTATTGGTGCCCCTTTAGGAGCAGGTATAAAAGAGGGGGGAGGAAACATAAAGGCCATAACAGACATTCAAGGTCCATTACACCATATCATGACCAAGTAGACCTACCAGGACATAACAATGTTTTAAATTTGTCAAGCTATGTCTTATCACCTACTGAAGTTGCTGTCCTCAATAAAGGCCTTACATTTGTCCCTGTTTTTTTTGTCAGTGAAGATTCATTTGCAGAGGATGTTGTATCTTTTTGTAGATTATTGAATCTAAGAATGTTTTTTGGTTCTACTAACGATTTTGGTATTTCAGATAAATTCACATATCATAAATCACAATTTAATCCACCTATGCACCCTGTTGTTTCACAATTTCAGAATAATATTCTTAAGGATCTTCATTATGTGCGATCTGTTTCTGATTGTCGACCTAACAACATCACTATTCAAGAACAACAAGCTATCAGAAATATTCAATACAATCGTGATATTGTTGTTATCTCAGCAGACAAAGGGGGTGCTGTTGTTGTTTTAGATTGGAACTATTACAACCAGGAAGCTCTTAGACAATTGTCCAATGAAAAATATTATGTTAAAATGGTTATTAATCCTACTTCCAGATTTCAAAATGAAATCGAACAATTTCTTTCACATGCCAAAGATGCTTGTATTATTGATACCAATCTTATGCACCAATTGTTAGTTCATGATTCCTCTAATCAATATATTTACTTTTTACCAAAGATACACAAAGATCCCACACATCCCCCGGGAAGACCTATTGTTTCAGGCAGGGGTTATATCACTGAACCCCTTTCCCTTTTTCTGACTGACAAACTAAAACTTCTTTTACCATTTATTCGTTCACGATTACGTGACACTACCAATTTTCTACAGATCATCAAGGATACACAACTGGACCTGGATTGGTGGATGTGCACTTTTGACGTTAGTGCACTATATACAAACATTCCTCACTCTGGTGGCTTAGAAGCTTTATCTTATTGGTTGGATGTTTCTGGATTATACTCATGTGAATTTAATGAATTTCTTTTGGATATGGCATCATATGTTTTGAATAATAATGTTTTCTTCTATCAAGATGTTTGCTATTGGCAAACTAAGGGTACCGCTATGGGCTCATCCTTTGCGCCCATTTATGCAGACCTTTTTTTGGCTTATGTGGAGAAAGATTTGATTTATAACTCCGAACATAATATCTATTTAGAACATCTTGATATTTGGAGAAGATACCTTGATGATTGCTGGGCAGTATGGAGGGGTGAACTAGATGAGTTGTATGATTTCCTGGCATATCTCAACAACAATCAATGGGGTATTGAGTTTACTCTACACGATGATCATGACAACATCACTTTTCTTGATGTCTTGATCAATAGATTACCTGATGACACCTTAGGTACAAAAGTATACAGGAAACACCCGGAATATAACACAATTTTACATGCTTCTAGCTTTCATCCTCCACATATATCTAAAAACATTCCAAAATCTCAGTTTATCAGACTGAAACGAATTTGTTCTGATGAAACATCCTACCATGAACAAAGTAATGATCTGACTAGCCGTTTCAGGACCAGGGGATACAAGATGGGTCATGTTTTTGATGCAATACACAAAGTTGGACATATGAATAGGAAAGATTTACTCACTTATAAATCTGATAATGTTTCAACTGTTCATCCCATTAGATTTACTACCACTTATGGAAGAAATTCTGATGCTCTGACCCAGAGTATTTACAGACACTGGAATCTTCTATTATATGATAATGATTTATCTTCAATTGTTCCCCCCAAATGTTTGTTCTCTTTTAGGAAAGGCAGAAATTTAGGCAGTACCTTTAGTCATTATAAACATTCCCATGACATTGGAGGATTAGAACCTATACAAACTACCATTACTGGTACCATTCCTGTAGGATGTTATCCCTGTGGACACTGTATCAATTGCCCCAAAATATCTAAAACCAAGGAATTCACAAGCAGGAATTCCCCTATTGTATATGACATAAAGTTCTTTGCAAATTGTAGTTCTGATTGGCTAATTTATTTAGCAACGTGTACATGTGGGGCTTTTTACATAGGCCAAACTTCTAGGCCACTCAGGCTTAGAATCTCTGAGCACACTAGTAACATCAAAAAAGGCAGACTAAATAATGCATTATATAAACATCAACTCACACATCCATCTGCTAATTTTCTTTTTACTGTTATTGATATTATCCATGGCAAGAAATCTAACAAAACTGGTTGGCATTCTTTGTTAAATTCAAAAGAAAAAAAGTGGATTATCAAACTAGGTGGTCTTTTCCCACCAGGATTGAATGACAAATTTTAGTATTGACCAATCACAACTGTGTGGAGTGTATTTATATGACAGCTTTGATTTCACTGATGAAGGCTGTGTATGTGACACCAGCCGAAACCAGTCTGTGCAATTTTTTTGCTGTCCTTTGGATTTATTAATTAAATTTCAGTCTTTTACTGGGTCATGTCTTGCTGGCTTAATTTTTTCTGATTTCTCTATACTTAAGACATGATAGTACCTGGCTGTAGCAATTTTAATTATGAATCCTCCTTTTGTCTTTTTTTCATGGAGTGCTGTATTTGGTTTTCTTGCATCTATATTTTTAACTGTTGGTAATGGGTGATCCCATGAGATATAAGCTTCATCATTTTCTGTAATGCTTTGAGACTTATGTTTCCAATGTTTTTCAGCTACTTTAGTATTATAATGCTTGCACAATTGCCAATGACATAGCCTTGCCACATTATTATGCCTTTCAGTATACAGTCATTCTGACATTAGTATATCACAACCAGTAACCAGATGTGCAAGTGTTTAAATTCTGTTTTACAAAACATACATTTGTCTGTTTTTCCCACATGTTTAATGTACATGTTAAACCAACATGAACATAGTCCACTATCTTGGGCCGCCAATTTTAACCTTTCGTCTTTTGGTTTAAATTCAAGGTTGCTTTTGTATACTTATCAAGACCAAATGATATTCCTATATCATTTAAAGAAGTTTTGACCACTTGCGTTTGTGTTTTCAGTTTCTCATCTGATGAACTATACAATATTAAATCATTCACAAAAAAAAATATGAGAAATCTTTATGCTTTGTTGTTTTGTGGGAGCCAAATTGCAGCCTTGACCTAATCTGTTAAGTCGACAGTTTAATGGGTTAAGGACAAAATAAAAGAGCAGTGGTGACAGAGAGTCACTGTGGAATATCCCCCTTTGATTTTTTATCCCTGGAATAATAATTTCTCCTTTATCATGGCTTAAGTTCAGTGTTTTGCCAATGTCTCCTGTTCGCTGTAATGGAATTGATCAGTGTAAGGTGTGTCTTATACATTTTTAATGACTCTTTTATCCAATAAATGTAGAATACTGTCAAATGATTTTTTGTACTTCATCCATGCCATACTGGTTCTCCCCCTTTTTATAGTTCTCCATTATGGCTTTATTTAAGAACAAATGATCCTTTGTTCTACATGACTTTCTTTTGTTACCCTTTGTTCTATTGTCATGATTGAGTTTTCTTCTAAATGATTATAAACTCTGTTGACATCAATTCCAGTGTATATATTATATGTCATCAGAAGGCAAGTTATTATTCTATAGTTTTTAGGATAGCTTGCAGCTTCACTGTTAAGGAGGAGTATTGTTTTTGCTGTTGTTAACCAGGTTGGTCCCTGTTTGGAGTGTGCATATAAATAATTCTTACTAATGGCTTAATCTTTATGTAAAGATGTTAATACTTTTAGCCAGAAGTTAAGCAGTGCATCTGGGCCTGGGGTTTTCCAATTAGGAGCTTTTCTTAACTTTGTTTACATTTCTCTAGCCGTTACTTCATCCCATTTCATATCCTGTACTTTTGAACTTCTTATTCTTTCTTTCACTTCTTCTATCCATTCAGCATCTTTGTTATGTTCCACAGGATCTTTATAGATACTTCTCCGAAATGTATCTATTTCTTCTTTCTTGGTGATATTTCAATTCCTTTTGCCTTGTTTAAAATGTGTTTGAGTCATCAATAAACTGCTTACTGTCTGCTTCTTCTTTATATTCATCTGTATATATTCTAAGTTTTTTGGCCTGTGCTGATAATTTTAGTTTATTATTTATGATGGTACATAGTACATCCTGATTTGTTCTGATACTGTGTATTGCTTTTATCACATCTATCTTTCTATTTTTTTTGTTCTGTTCCCTCTTCTATACTCTTCTAACAGTGACACTTATTGTCTTAACTGCTTTATAATTTTCTCTCGTTGATGCTTCCATAATGGCATTTAATTTCTCCCCTTCTTTTCCCTTACTGCCCTTTGTTTTTGTGGTAAGACTTTTATCCGTTATTAATTTAGCTGCACAGTAATATATCCTATTTACTTCTATTATATCACATGAATTTCTATGAACAGTCCTAATTACTGTGTTCATTTGTTTTATTAAACTTTTAACTTTCTGGGTTTTATTGACTTACTGTAGTCTGTTTCTTTCATTGATCTTGATATGTTTGTTCATCTCGATTAAATCAAGCAACTAACTCTTCTCTTAGATCATTTTTTTTCTAAACCAAGGGCACATTCTTTGTTCTCCATTCCCTGTGGGCATTCTACAGAATGTTTCACAGCATCTTCCTGTGCTATATTCTCTTCAATTTCATTCTGCGTCATCCATTGCTCTGTCATATGGGATGTCACTGGCCTATCACTCCACAACACTGACTGTGTCAGAGTTGCTACAGTTTCCTGTTTGTTCTCTTGCTGTGCAACTCCAAATGAACGTTTGTACTGGTTTCCTATGAAAGGCTCCAAGGTATCTTCATAAGAAAACTGATCACATGTTTCCCACTCCATTGGTTTCTCCTTAATTTGGGGAGCCATTGCTCTACCAAGCTGTGGTATTATCACTAAACCCTTCACTTCTAGGGTAATCTATAACCTCAGTTTCTATTTCTTTAACTTCTCCATTTTTCCCTCTTTGATTTCTTATTTTTTGTATTATCCTTCTTATTTGGAGGACTTGTTGATCCACAGTGCTGTGATATAACTTGTATTAGACTTTCTACACTAAATCCTTCAGAGTTATTCTATAACGTCAGCTTCTATTTTTAACTTCTACTTTACTAATCTTGTTCTATGTTACCTCTTTGTGATCTTACTTTTTTATATTGTGAAATGTTTCATATCTGGATGCCTTTGCCTATATTTCTTTTCAAATATCTTTGGAGCTACTTATTTGCATTGATTAATTTGGATTTCTCCTTTGCATACATTTTTTACCATAGCAGATGTCTCTTTCTTTCCCATGTCCCTGTTTTTTTTTTATACCTTTAAAAAATCTCTAGATTTTGCTCCTTATATTTTTACACTTCCTCGGGCACTTCTTTTTCCAAATAGCCAAAGTTTCTTGGTGTATGCAGTGTGTATCATGAATCTGTTGTATTAATGAACACAAATTTGCATTTGAAGCTTTTGACCCCTTTTCTTGTGCACTTATTTTTCTTCCCTCTAATTTATCTTATTAATATTTTTGCAAATCTTCTGTCTGGAATTTCTGGCCTTCTTGTATAATAGTAGCAATACATACTTTTTTCTTAGCTTCAGAAATCCAATCTACAGTCTTTATTGCTCATTTTTGGCTTACTAGTTTAGTGATTTTTGTGGAGTACTACTTCCTTTTACAATGGGGGTTCCGACCCCTGAGTCTGGCCTTGCCCCATTGTAGGAATGGTTTCATGCCTTGATGGTTCTACACTGTCATTTTTTCCAGCCCTGACACTGGTGTGCCTACCAGGATTGGGCAGCCAGCAGTCTTTTTTATTTTTTTAACCTACCCCTGTCCATGATATATGCTGTATAAAATGCAGTCTACATATCAGTGTCATCTTGGTAAGATTTTGTAAAAACAGGGTCCACCTCATGAAGGTACTCACCAAGACTAGAGGATGAATTCAATTCCAGCAATACTACTATCCTTTGCTTGCGGATTTATCATCTCTCTGTTCGGACCCATGAGGAGTTCTTTATGTGGTGTGGTTGGATAATGCTCAGATCTCTAAATTTGTTTTACAATACTGTTAAGGTTTAATTCCATAAGTATGCAAAGTGTTATTGAATGTTTTGAATGGCTCCTTTCTGTGTATGTGTTGGCTACACATTGTATTAACACATAATTATCCTGATGCTGTATTAATCTGCTTGATTCCTATTATGAACACTGTCTTGTACAGACCATGGCTGAATAATTCTGGTAACAAACCTGAAACGTAACACAATACAATGATGTGCAGAAATGGACCACAAGCAAATATTTTCCAATGTCTCTCTCCATGTCTCCCAATCTCTCTTCCTCATGTAGCATCTTCAGCTTTTGCACAGAGCTTGGCATCCTGCACCAATAGTGAACAAAAGTAAAAGTTTGACATCTTATGGCTAAAGCAGAATATTTTAATTTCAACTATGCTAGCATGACTCACATTGTGCAAATGTGCTTAGCACTGCTACACTAAGCAAATGCAGACTGTTGGTAAAATTGTGAGACAGTAAGTGTAACATATGTATTAGGCTGAAAAATGTCATACACCCCTTGTGAGATGTTACACCAGACCTTACTGTGATGAACGTTGATGCCTGCATTTTCACTTGCTTCAGTCTATTCTCAGTGTCCATTCAAATATGTCAGTGGAACTTAGAATTTATGAATTCTTATGTGGTGAGCTGAGATAATGCTTTTGCTTGTAAAGTTTTACTTTATACCCTCAAGGGTTTGAATCTAGATATATGTCACATATTAATAGTATGTGTGTAATTGTGTGCTGCATATGTTGTCAGACAACAGCATCTTCCTCCTTCATATTTCCACTGTCCTACCATGTCTTCATCCATATTGGAAATGCTTTATTGTACACAAAATACATCTGACATGTACAGAATTTCAAAGGATGTCCACATTTCTGCATCTTAATGTTTAGTACTTTCATACCTACCCTTCAGAATTTACTGAAAATCATTGACAATTAGAGGCATTAGGAAAACTGATAAATTTGATTTTGCAAATGCATATAGGTCAGAAAATGCAGGATAACACACCTCATAGATGTGCAGAAATGAACCATAAACCAATCTCTTTGTATGTCTATATGTGTATCCCTGTCTCCAAATCTTTTCCCACCCCTTCTGCCCTATCAAATAAACCTCCTTACTTCAATAGTGATTCCATAATCCATGCTTTCATCAGCAATAGCATGCTTGGTCCCTCATGTGTTTCATAATCATTCACTACATTTTCATATCTTCCCAGAAATAACTGCAACACATGAGGTATATGCAATGCTTGCATTACATCTGTGTTTGGAGATAAAATAATTATCACACATTCCTATTCATTGTAGATGTGTTGACTGCAGAACTTGATCATGTCATATAAACACATACTATTATATAAAAACAATTACAGCATGCCACAAATACATGGACAGTCTCCGTATTTAATGACTGTGTCACTTTACACCCATATTATACATATAAGGAGTGAAGGACAGGAGCTGTCTTGGCAAATGTGTAAATCATAGTAGTAAAACATAAAATCCAAGAGGCTCCAAAATCAAAATAAATACAAGGCTGAAGGTCACGAGCACCAACTGTTTTATTTGGTAAAAACTTAAAACCAAAACAAAAAAATACATATATATTAAGCGCTTTCGTCCCTTATAGGAACATCATCAGAATATAAAAACAGTTAATATACAAAACTTTTATCCACACATCCATGAGCAATGACAATAATTCCTTTGATGTTTCAAGAGGGAGTGTGTCCAACCATTCATAGGCAAAGTAGCACCACAATTCCATCTAGTGTTCAGATGATTTAAGTGCACTTCATCCTGACTGTGTAATTTTGCAAGCCAGCTAAAAAACTGTAATCTTTTTGTATCGAACTGACTATGTTTTTATATATATTAGTTTATGTAAAGAATCTTAGATAAAAAATTTAAAATAAATAAAAATAAATAAAAATCAAATCACATTAAGATGAGAAGTTAAAATTGTATACATAAAAATCACTCCAAAAAACCTAGTACCTAAAAATAACTGAACATTCAATACATGCAATGAGATGGTAAAAAATATTAAAACCAATTATAATGGGCAATAGAGGCATTCAATTAAAGAGTATATAAAGTGCATGTCATACACCATTTCCTTGAAGGGGCTTGAATAGGAGGAAAAATGTGTATTAAGTATAAAGTTCACATACATAGCTTGGTACTTAAAGTGCAAACCCATACCAAAGCGGCTAGAGGTATTATTGTACAATTTGCCCTACCACTGTTTCATTACCTCGTCAAGGCTTTAAATTTCAACAGATGTGTAATGGAACATGACTCATTAAGTTAGGCCAACCATGGGTATTCAAAGTCATTTGCCAATATAATTCCCTTAGTTTGGATAACTGTACCCACGGACCTCCCCTCATTCCCTCCTTTAATCCTTCTATAACTACAAACTTAAAAGTGTAACTTTCATTGTCCAAAACATGTCTTGCCAAGGCATCATTGGGGTTCTTTTTGTTGATGTTATACTGGTGTTCATAAATTCTTTCCTTCAACCTACACTCAGTTTTACCTAAATAAAAACATGGGCACTGTTGGCATAATGCAGCATAGACCACTCCCCTAGAATTACAGTCAAAATTTGTTCTAACTTTGAATTCATTACTTTTGCTAAGAAACCTGTCACACATTAGAATGAATTTACATTGGGAACAGAACCCACATTTCTTCATACGGCATACCTGATGCATGTTTTCTTCAGATGTGTGTTCCAAACGTTCCTTTATATTCCTATCTCTTCTAAATATAAAACTGGTTTTGTGTCCTAACTTCTCTGTCAAAGTGGAATTTTCACAAATAATGACCCAGTTTTTTCAATAACCTGTTTAAGTGTTCTATGTTCCATGTTAACCATCTCAGTGACCAGACCAGTGACCATCTCCCTGCCTTCATCCATCGCTCAGCTAACCCCTCCCAATACCAACATCATTACATTCAAACTCATAACCTTAGCAACTTCGACCCCACCATTTTCTCTAACATTTTTAAACAAATTAACTAGCAAATCCTAAACACTCTCACCCTTGACAACGCTGTAGAGCATTTTAATTCCATCTTCCTAAATACTCTTAACTCCCTAGACACCCTAAGAAATAAGCAAATCAAAGCCAATTCTACTCCTTGGCTGAACAAAGACACTAAACATACCATGCATCCCAGAGACAAATCCTGGAAGCTTTTTCAGAAAAGTAAACTGTCTTCTGCCTTGCTTCAATACACCCAACTCTGCAACCAAGTAAAGAAATTAATCCCTTGGTCAAAAAAAACTACTACTATAAACTTCAGTCCAATAATAATAAGAACCCAAAACAATTCTGGAAATCTGTTAACTCTCTTCTCCATCCTGGGTCAAGAAATAACCCCTGCCCTAACACTAGTTTAACTGACAAAGAACTGAGATCTCACTTTAACACCTTCTTTACAGATTCTATAGCTAAGCTAACCAAAACATTTCCGGACAATAATCCTCCCAACTTCCTCAACTTTACTTCCAACATCCCTAATAATTGTCCCTTCATGTTCCAGCTCAAACCAGTTTCCACAATGTTTATAAAAAAACTCTTATCCAAACTAAAGCCATGCTCTAATGCCCCTGATAAGATTCCCCCCTCCTTCCTCAAATGTGCAGCCGAAGGTATTGCTCTCCCAATTAGTATCCTGATCAACCGATCCTTAAAATAGTCATACGTACCCAAACTTTGGCATTCAGCCTACATTCTTCCTCTTCACAAAGGAGGTAAAAACACCACCATTTCTAACTTCTGCCCCATTGCCCTACTCTCTCCAATATCTAAAATTCTAGAAAAATGCATCCACCACCAACATTTACCCTACTTAACTCAGAATCAGTTACTTACACCCACCCAACATGGCTTCTGTCCCAGCCACAGCACCATAACTGCCATACTATCCTTCCTAGAAACTGTTAATCAAGCCCGAGATGCTGGACTTCTTGTATCAATGGTTCTGCTAGATCTTTCTAAAGCCTTTGACACCATCTCCCATACACATCTTCTCTTTCATCTCACCAACCTTAATCTCTCCCCTAACACTCTATCCTGGTTCTCCAGTTACCTTTCTGACAGATCTCAGGCTGTCAGATGGAAGGACTCTACCTCTTCCTTCTTGCCTACACCTACCGGCGTTCCTCAGGGATCCATCCTCGGCCCCATGCTTTTCAGCATCTTTATAAATAACCTTCACACTGTCCTCCCTGACACTACAGTCATCCAATACGCTGATGACTCTAGCTTAGTTTGTTCCACCTCCAACTTTTCTGAACTTCTGACTAAAACTAAATAGCTTTTTCCACTACAGAAAACTAGATGCACCAAAACCATCTCTCCCTCAACTCCAATAAATATAAAATACTAATTTTCCTCCCTAACAAGGCTTTTTTCTTTGACTAAAACTCTTTCAATGTCCTAAACCAAACCAACACCCCAATAGAAGTGGTCCTTTCCGCAAAACTCCTTGGCATTACCATTGATGAATGCCTCAAATTCGATCTCCACATACAACAAAACATAAAGAAAACCCACCAAAAGTTAGGTATGCTCTACAGGAATAATCAATTTCTTTCAAATTCTTCGAGGCACACCTTGGCTATCACCTACCTCCTACCCTCTCTACTTTATGGTCCCCCACTTCTAACTAATCTGTCAGCTTCCAACACCTCTAAACTTGTAGCTTGCTATAATAAGATCTCTAAATTTGCCACTAAATCCAAAACCTCTACTCACCACTGCCTTACCCTACAATCTCTGAACTGGTTAGAACTCCCTAACCACCTTGACTATCTCCAACTAACAACCACTCACAACCTAATATTTTACCCAGATAAATGCCCAGCCTTATCTAACATCCTTCTCCCTTACATCCCAAACCGATCTCTGAGATCTGAACACCAAAACCTAATCTCCATTCACAAACCTAAATATCCCACTGGCCAGCTTCTACTCTCCTTCTCTCTTGGTAGAAAATGGAACTCCCTCCCTCCATCACTTAGGGCTATACCTAACACGGAATCCTTTAAGATCCAACTTTTCTCACACCTATCCTGCAAATGGAAATGTCCTTGCTTTCACCCTATATAAATTCAAGGGATTTTCTCCACTAAGTCCTCTATACTCTGGCACCAGTCTACTTTCTACTCTCTTATTTCATTTCTATTTTCTGCTAAAATGGTTTTAGCTGACTTTCAGCTGACTGTAAGTATGTAAATACTGTAAATATGTAATTACCTAAGCCAAAATAAAAAAAAAAAAAAAAAAATCTATGTATACTCTGCATTTCACAGCTTCTTGACGGCTTTGGACATTGTATTTTTATCACTTGTATTATGTAACCTTGATTGTACTGCCTATACTCTACATTTCACATCTTCTTAACTGTTTTTGACATTGTATTATTATCTCTTGCATTATGTAACCTTGATTGTACTGCCTTTGGAGCTTTTCTCCCTGGGCCTCCACTGAAAATGGTAACTTCATGGCCCAGTGGACTTCCCTGATAATCATACTGAAAATAAATAAATAAATAAATAAATAAAGGTAGTTATGAATTCATCCACAGTTACTTCCTCCTCTACTTCAGCTCCTGTGTTTTGTATTATAAAATTTGTTGACCCTCCTAAGATGGGTTTATACCATCCGGTATTTCTTTTTCTTATAACCTCCAACTTACGTTTCTCTAGCAGTCCATTGGGGTAACCTCTCTTACGAAACATATCCAATAAAAGTTCACATTCATTGTGGAAGTCCTCATCAGTGGTGACCATTCTAGCAGCTCTAACCAATTCCCTTTCTCCACAAATGTCTTCTGATGAAAGGGGTGGTAGCTGTCTAAATGGAGAAAGGAGTTTGAATAAATAGGTTTTCTAAAAATCGTAGCTATAAATCTGTGGTTATTCCTGATCTTACTGAGGAGGACATCCAGGTAAGATATTTTCTCACTATTAAATTCATACGTAAACTTCAAAAAGTTACTACTGTTGTTGATGTGTGTTAAAAACGCCTCAAATCCTTCTACCCTACCGCTTCATAAAATAAAAATGTCATCCGGGTAACATGTGTAAATATCTATCCCTGTACTGTGGATGATCTAAAATGTATTGGTAATCCCATTGGGCCATCACTATATTAGCAAATGTTCCACCACAAGGGGAACCCATAGCTACCCCAGTTTTCTGAAGATAAGAATCACCATTGAAAACCAGAAAATTGTTGTCGAACACCAGCTCTAACAGATGTGTAAATCATGACGAATGAAACATGATCATAACACATATCTGTTCTATATTTCGTCAGACTCAGACATAGGTGTATGTGTATACTGCTTATTTGTGCAGACTCAGACGTAGGTGTATGTGTATACTGCTTATTTGTGCAGACTCAGACGTAGGTGTATGTGTATACTGCTTATTTGTGCAGACTCAGACGTAGGTGTATGTGTATACTGCTTATTTGTGCAGACTCAGATGTAGGTGTATGTGTATACTGCTTATTTGTGCAAATGTCAGCCTAAAGCAGGAGAAGCTGCTACTGATTCCCATTCTATGTTCAACGCCTGAAGATATGATTACATATGCACTAATACTTTGTTATCAGTAGTGAAAATGAGCTCACCGGCAGTGTGTTTCAAGTGACAATTAAAAAAAGTACAACAAACAATTATGCAAGTGGATTATGTATCATCTGTATATGTTAATGAAATGTAACCAAAATATCTAGATTTTGGAGTGATGCTGACTCGATTAAGTCAATTTTTTAAGGCATGTTGAAACTTTGGTAGACACACATACTCCATCAGTGGTATTCAGCAGTGCACTGTCATTTTGGAAATGTCTGTATTTCCAATGCAAATTCTCCAAGCATGACATGATACAACTGACAGTCACACAGAAAAATGGTCACTACTTGGATGCTTGCTTATCAATCCACTGTGTTGCAAATGTGAATGTCATCAAAACATCATACTGTGATCACTCAAATTAATACACAATGGACAAGAATGACAATATAGAGCTGTCATCAGAGCAGTATGTAATTGCTTGGGACAGGCACATTGCTGTAACTGTCATCAGAGCAGTATGTAATTGCTTGGGACAGTATGTAATTGCTTGGGACAGGCACATTGCTGTAGCTGTCATCAGAGCAGTATGTAATTGCTGGGGACAGACACATTGCTGTAGCTATCATCAGAGCAGTATGTAATTGCTGGGGACAGGCACATTGTTGTTACTTCTGCTTATTTGAGACATACATTTTCCACAAACCCTGTGATGCACGCTAGCTGCTGTTTAAAAATTACACTTTCCACTCATTGACACCTATGTGATATGGAATGTCACACCTCTAGCAGGCTGCAGAGACCCTTGCATTCCAAAGCATTTTCTAGAAAATTAGTAGGCACATCACCCTATTAAAACCATGGTGATGATTTACATTCAAATGAGCACTGTTACAATTGTGAAACAATGTTATGATTTACATTCAAATGAGCACTGTTACATTGTGAAACAATGTTATGATTTACATTCAAATGAGCACTGTTAGATTGTGAAACAATGTTATGATTTACATTCAAATGAGCACTGTTAGATTGTGAAACAATGTTATGATTTAAATTTAAATGAGCACTGTTACATTGTGAAACAATGTTATGATTTATATTCAAATGAGCACTGTTGCATTGTGAAACAATGTTATGATTTACATTCAAATGAGCAATGATACATTGTGAAACAATGTTATGATTTACATTCAAATGAGCACTGTTACATTGTGAAACAATGTTATGATTTACATTCAAATGAGCACTGTTACATTGTGAAACAATGTTATGATTTATGTTCAAATGGGCACTGTTACATTGTGAAACAATGTTATGATTTACGTTCAAATGAGCACTGTTACATTGTGAAACAATGTTATGATTTACATTCAAATGAGCACTGTTACATTGTGAAACAATGTTATGATTTACATTCAAATGAGCACTGTTACATTGTGAAACAATGTTATGATTTACATTCAAATGAGCACTGTTACATTGTGAAACAATGTTATGATTTATATTCAAATGAGCACTGTTACATTGTGAAACAATGTTATGATTTACATTCAAATGAGCACTGTTACATTGTGAAACAATGTTATGATTTACATTCAAATGAGCACTGCTACATTGTGAAACAATGTTATGATTTACATTCAAATGAGCACTGTTAACATTGTGAAACAATGCTATGATTTACATTCAAATGAGCACTGTTACATTGTGAAACAATGTTATGATTTACATTCAAATGAGCACTGTTACATTGTGAAACAATGTTATGATTTACATTCAAATGAGCACTGTTACATTGTGAAACAATGTTATGATTTACATTCAAATGAGCACTGCTACATTGTCAAACAATGTTATGATTTACATTCAAATGAGCACTGCTACATTGTCAAACAATGTTATGATTTACATTCAAATGAGCACTGCTACATTGTGAAACAATGTTATGATTTACATTCAAATGAGCACTGTTACATTGTGAAACAATGTTATGATTTACATTCAAATGAGCACTGTTACATTGTGAAACAATGTTATGATTTACATTCAAATGAGCACTGTTACATTGTGAAACAATGTTATGATTTACATTCAAATGAGTACTGTTACATTGTGAAACAATGCTATGATTTACATTCAAATGAGCACTGTTACATTGTGAAACAATGCTATGATTTACATTCAAATGAGCACTGTTACATTGTGAAACAATGCTATGATTTACATTCAAATGAGCACTGTTACATTGTGAAACAATGCTATGATTTACATTCAAATGAGCACTGTTACATTGTGAAACAATGCTATGATTTACATTCAAATGAGCACTGTTACATTGTGAAACAATGCTATGATTTACATTCAAATGAGCACTGTTACATTGTGAAACAATGTTATGATTTACATTCAAATGAGCACTGTTACATTGTGAAACAATGTTATGATTTACTTTCAAATGAGCACTGTTACATTGTGAAACAATGCTATGATTTACATTCAAATGAGCACTGTTACATTGTGAAACAATGCTATGATTTACATTCAAATGAGCACCGTTACATTGTGAAACAATGCTATGATTTACATTCAAATGAGCACCGTTACATTGTGAAACAATGCTATGATTTACATTCAAATGAGCACCGTTACATTGTGAAACAATGCTATGATTTACATTCAAATGAGCACCGTTACATTGTGAAACAATGCTATGATTTACATTCAAATGAGCACCGTTACATTGTGAAACAATGCTATGATTTACATTCAAATGAGCACCGTTACATTGTGAAACAATGCTATGATTTACATTCAAATGAGCACCGTTACATTGTGAAACAATGTTATGATTTACATTCAAATGAGCACCGTTACATTGTGAAACAATGCTATGAGTTACATTCAAATGAGCACTGTTACATTGTGAAACAATGCTATGAGTTACATTCAAATGAGCACTGTTACATTGTGAAACAATGTTATGTACTGTGCTTCTGATTAATACAGTCTTCTCTAGCTTGTGATCTTAAGACAGGTCGTCTGTTCCAACTCAAGCATTACTCCATAAACTCAGTTGTGCCAGTATTACTGTGAATGGACGTATAGGTAACAATGTTGTCACCCGCATATCTGATGCATACGTGCATAGCTGGAGATTTATCTTTGAATACTTTATGTGCATTTTAGCACAGACTGCTCCTTTTTCAAACTCTGCCGACACAATTTGCTGAACTGTGCCTTTTCCAAGCCATGGAGTAAGTTTCCTCCTGTGGCATGCGGAAATGATACAGTGCTCATTAGCTTGTAGCCTTATTAAGACATGAGTTTGAATCTGTGATAGTCTACACATTGCACATGATTCTGCTTCTAACATCACAGTGATGAATGCATTATGCAACACGTGCTTGGGTTACACCTAACAACATGTGCTATTTTGTGACAAGGAGACATATTGCACCACTCTTTTCACCAAATTACAGCCACATATGCCTTACAGCAATAAGATGATGATATGATGCCTTCAGATGCACACTATTTCACAATTATAGTAAGACTTGTTTTGTGGTGCATTCAGTCTACACAGTATGTAGCATCTTATGTGGTCACATAGGGAGGTGTTCAACCCCCCACTGACTGAACATTAACAATGTGTGCCAGTTTACTGTTATTCATGAATGACATGCATCACAGTTGAAAGGTATACAATTACAATGGGAGAGGTGTCACCCATCACTTTTACCCCAAACTTATTTGCAACATGATATTTATACCATAGCACTCAACCTCAAAATACAGCAAATCTGGACAAATAATGGGGGGATAAAGGCCAAAAATCAGGGACAAGTGTTAAATATTGCTCATGTAAACTTAAAAAGTTGCTAGAATAATACATTTATCAACAGCATACATTTTTGAAGGATATGAAGGTTGAAATTAAAATATATATGCCATTATTTAGTGACTTCAATCCTCAGTGATTTGAAAGAAAAATAGACTAATAATGAGCAACCCAAAAATATGAGCCAAAAATCTGGATGTTCTGCAAACATCTGGACAGTTGAGAGGTATGTGATATGCTGTCATGATTTCACATATGTTATGAGTCAGAGTTGTGTTAAACGTTCCCCTGTGTCCTATGAGGTTAATACACATATAATTAGCTTGTGGTATTACATAAGCAATTGCTCAATTAGAGCAAAGGACATCATTAGGCTAGTGTGCTGATATGGCACTTACAAAATTGCATCAAGTTATTTCCATACATTTTCATATTGGATAAACCCCTTTCAACACATTGCAAACTTCATGGTAGTCAAACAGGTGTTCTGTGATTCTTGTGGTGAGAGGGCTTGTGTGGCACATGTAGTTAATACAGATTTGCATAGCACATCTATGCAGCTAGACTGTGGTTTGAATTTGGAACTGTATGTGGACAGAAATTAGGGGCTTGATCAACCAACATTGATAATGGACTGTTCACAGCTGTGTAAACATTAATATAGCTACCTTCTTTTCATCATTCAGACAAATTTGTATTGAGTAAATTAACTTCAAAAACCATTTCTTACATCACACCTTGATTTGCATTATTTGAGACAACCTTCATTGCTATCTCCTGTGGCAGACACGGGTAATACACAGTTCTGTAGAGTGTGCAACATCATTGGCAGGGAACTGAATCTAGTAATATCCGTTTGTGAGATACTTCTGACAAACAAGAGTGGCTTAGGTAAGGAGTGCAGATATAACACAGTAAAAGGGCCACCTTTTTTAGGTTTCACACTCCATCTTAGAAGAGCCATACCTATTACAATGGAATAGTGATGTAAGCCCTCCATGTGTGTTCTTCATGTGACATCAGATATTCCTCTTTCTGTGGTGTTTATGGTTGATACACATGTTTCTGATAGCTGTTCTTGGCATGAGTTTGAGTCTGGCAAGATACAACTGATGAGTATGTCAATGAATTACATGATTCCATACAGACACTTATTTATTGATGTCTCTTATTGGTTCATAGCTAGGTACAAAGCCTATGCAGTTTCCCATTGTGTGGTCTTTTTAATTTTTCCAAACTTTTTTTGGTTACAAATCCATGATGGGAATGAACCCCACTCCTAAGTCAAAATATGATTAAAGTTTGTGAAATTAGTATTACTTCAAGCTACGATGTTAGCCAAAAGTGTTCTCCACAGCACTAGCAATGTGCCCAGAAATGACCCCTTCTGTAGCCCAAACAGAGTTTGAGTTCCTGACAAGAGTGCCCCCCCACACCCCCTTAACTATATATTTTAACTCCAGGATCATGCTACAGTGGGGAAAAGGACAAAAAAACATTCACTTGCCTTTTTCTAATTGTCAGGCAAATGAACTGTCAGGCAATTGGGATGCCTGAAATTTTTGATTTTTGTTGGGCAAATGAACTTTAGGTCAAATGAAGGTGACCCATATATATATATATATATATATATATATATATATATATATATATATATATATATATATATATATATGGATTCCATACATTTGGTCGAATTGCACTTAGTTGAAAATGATTCCAGGCATTTCACTTCAATGAAAGCTCACTTGACTAAAAGCTCACTTGGTCGAAGTTCATTTGGTCAAAAATGGAATATAGCCCCTGCCCCACTGCAGTGCAACCCTAGAGTGAGAATATTAAATAAGGAGGGGTGTGGGGGCACAGCCCCCACATTATGCCAATAGTTTTTACTAAAAATATATATATCAATGCATTTCTAATGGATATACCTTCTTATAATAGTGAATACATTAAAATTATGTGGGGGGCTATGCCACCCACTCCCCCCATTGTGGGGGGCTGTGCCCCCACCCTCCTTATTTAATATTTTCACTCCAGGGGTTGCACTGCAGTAGGGCAGGGGCTATATTCCATTTTCGACCAAATGAACCTCGACCAAGTGAGCTTTTAGTCAAGTGAGCTTTCAGTGAAGTGTAATGCCTGGTATAATTTTCGACTAAGTGTAATTCGACCAAATGTATGGAATCCATATATACATATATATATATATATATATATATATATATATATATATATATATATATATATACACTCCCCAGATATCCCATCTTTCCAAATGTGTGTGTATTTATTTATTTGACACTTGTTTATTTATTTGGCAAATTGTTGTTACACAAATGGTGTAAATATTTACAAATATATATACCATAAAACTAGTACACAAAAAACTAGGCTCCCTATACAGGCATAAGTCCTTTCTCTCACAAAAAGCAAAAGTCACTCTTGCACAAAGCCACCTCCTCTCAACTTTATTATATGCAGCACCAATCCTTACCCAAATCAGACAATGTGGCATAGACAAACTTGAATCATGCTACAATAAAATAGCCAAGTTTGCTGTTAACTCAACCTATAGAACCCATCACTGTGCTGCACTAAAAGAACTAAAATGGCTTGAGCTACTACAGCTACTTAACTATCACCAGCTGGGCACAGCCTACAATATTCTCAAATATCCTGAAAGAAAACCCTCATTATCCAACCTACTTACTATCTATACTGCAAACCGGTACCTAAGACCCAGTGAACAATCTCTCCTCTCCATCACCAAGGCTAACAATAATGCAGGGAAAGTGCTCTACTCCCACACCATTGCCAGAAATTGGAACTCTCTTCCCCTATCCGTGTCCACTGCCCCCTCCACATCCATATTCAAAAACTCCCTCAAATCGCACGTTCTTAGTACCTGGTTATGCCCTTGTATCACATAACCCTACCCATACTACTATTAACTCTCCAAATTCCTCTCTGAGCACATGCTGGAGCTCTGATCCCCTGTAGGCTTGGTCATCTGAAAGGGTACTTTTAACTGTAGAATCTTACTTGATAAATTTTCTTTTCTTACCAATGTATGACTGACATTGTCTTTTTACCCATGTTCTATATCTTCTTTTACCTGGAGTGTTTTTATTAATTCTTGTTATATTACTATGCTCAGCATACATGATGTAACCTGTTTTGTGTATTATGCTGGATGTACTGTATTTGTATAACTTGATGCTGAAGCTTTTCTCCCCGGGCCTCCGCTGAAAATGGACCTGGTCAGTCAAATATCCTGAAAAATGTAAAATAAAATAAATAAATTATATATATATATATATACAAATATATATATATACATTTGTGTGTGAATATACAAATATATATATAATATATATATATATATATTATTTCTAAAGGATAAGTTGAAAAAGGTCTACCAGTTTACTAACTTCTTTATTTCATCCAGAATTTTTCATTTTCCTGTGTTTGCCAATCCTGATTCCTAATAATTTCTTTCATTTTTTGTAAAATATATTCCATTTATCTTTTTTATTTTACCCAGACCTTTATTATTTTTTGACCTATTAAAAAATATCTAGATATAATCCCCTTTCTATCCTTATCACAGTTTCCCTCAAGTATACTTTACTTTTGTTACAATAACTATACAGGCATTATTACACTTTTTTTCATTCCATACCCTGCTTCTCTCATTGTACCAGTATGTTTCTTGCATTCATTGCTAGCACATATAAATACATACTCATAGGACATCCATGTTCCACTACTTTTTTCATTTTTTTCTTTATTAACCATAATCTTCATCTGAGGCATGTGATAACACTTCTTTAATAATTGTTATTATTTTTTTCAAATGCATAGTACCCTAAATTGTCTGACATTTCTTTATAACTAACTGATTTAAATGCTTTTGCTGTATCAAATACTATGTTCCATACATCTTTATTCTCCCTTAAAATTATATATATTACTTCTTTTATTATTAATAATATTTCCTTCAGTTGTTTTCCCTTTACACCATATACCCTTAATCCTATCAGTTTTTCCAAACCAATTCCTTTTCCTTTTGAACTATTTTCATAAGATTTTATATCAGTATTCCCCAGTGCTATTGGCCTCCAGTCCTTAATAACATTTGTCATATTTCTTCCACATAAATTTAATGATCCAGTGAATATCATTTTATCTTATTTCCCGTCTTCTAACCATTTTTTCAGTATTTCCACTAATACTCTTTTTCTCCCTTATACTCATCCCCTTATAATATCTATAACTTATCCAATATAAACCTGTTGCTGATTCTTCCTTCCCTTCTTTATATCTTCCAATTCATTAATTTCAATTCTTTCTTCTAACTTACATTTTGCTCTATTCAAAATTATATTTTTCCATCTCCCCTTTCAACTTCCTCATTCTTGTATATTGTTTCTAGATGTTTCTTCTCTTGGCCATACATTTTTTCTTGTTTACATTTTACTACCCCATTCTCATATAACATCCCAACTATCTTCCCTCCCCTTTTTTAACCTCCATTCCTACAAAGGGTCAAACATCTTCCTTCTTTTCCTTTAACAAATATCTGTCTGAACACCATTGCCTTACTTTTTCATTTTTCTCATATTTTTTCCATATCTCTTATTTGGTTTTCCCATTCCTTTCTCAAAATATTTCAACATATTTTCAAATGCCAAATTATTTTTTTACCCTTCTGTCTACTTCCAAAAAAATATTTTTATATTTCTCTTTGAACACTACCCACCATTTTCTCCAACTTTTATAAATTATTTCATCGTCATGTGTTTGTTCCATAGTCTACTACCTTTCCTTTTTATTCCTTTCACTTGCATCTACTGTTGACCATTCTATTCCTGTTCCTTCTTTTATATTTTTTCATTGATGACAAAGAGTGCAAAGTGCCCTAAGATCTGACAAATCTACTTTTTCTATCCCACTTGCCATACCCTTTCATTTCTCCTGAATACATAACATAATATGCATTTGTATAAAATTCCTCTTACATATGTCCATGCTCTACTTTTGACCAATCTGAAGTTTCCAGATTGCATTACTTCTTTTATCCTTTTTACATTTTGTGTTATTCATCCATTTTCTTTTCTTATCTTACAGTTAAAGTTTATATGTGCATTTGTTTTAGTTATAATTTCCAACCATTTTCTTTAAGCACTGGGGTCAAAGAAAGTGAATCATTTAAACTAGGTGGATGATTACCATCCAACCTCAGTTGCCACATTAACTCCATGATCTCTATTTTATCTTCACACACTCCTCCCCTCAGGTTGTATGGAATTTTTTTCAATAGTAAAGGAAAAGCTTTTAAATTCCTTGCAGTCCACAACATGTTTCTATAGAGCATTATTAGTAACTGCATTTAGAGATATCATAATAATGCTCATATATGATTCCTAAGTTGTTGCTCTGTTTTTCCCACATAGAAAACTGCACAAGTGGAACCCACAGTGCTAAATAAGTTAACCCCTTGTTAGTGCAGTTACCTCCTTGAATATAAATGAGGAAGTTATAACTGTTTTTTTAACTTAATGGAATTGGATTCTAAAATATATTTGTATTGACTACAAAAAACATTTTTTGGTAGTTCTACTCTGTTTATAGTTGAAAGGTATGTCTTTATTAAATTCATCTCCCCCAAGTCCTTAGTAGTTTCTAATCACTTATCAAACTACACCAATTTTTATTTAGTATATTTTTCACAGTATGTGTACCAGCATTGTATTGTACAGTGAATACCCTTTTGTATGACCTGACAACAGATGTCTTTGTATCACACTCTGTATCATAGTGTGTTGTAAGGCTATTTTTATCCGAGTTCAAAATAACTTGTTTACTGGTGTTACTCACATTGTTCAAGCCAATACCAAGTAGAGGGGTATATCCCCCCCACCCTTCAAATATTTCATCACTGATGTTCCTGATTAAATCATATGGATATGCCCTTTCTAAAAATATTTTTCCAATTTAGTTATTTCAATATTGAATACATTTTTATCAGAAATCATAGGGCCAGTCTTACAAATTGTCCTTTTACAAGGTTTTTCTTTTGAAAAACTGGGTGCGAGTTTTTGATGTACAAATTACCATTTGAGAACATTAGCTTTCTATAAATATTGGATAAGAAACCTTTTGCCCCCTTAATAATAGTGGCATTCAGATAGTTTAGCTGCTTGTTGTCTGTTTTGTAAGTGAAATTCAAAAACATAGTTGTTCCATTGATGTATTTAATAAATTCTAGGAAGGTGTCAGAACCCTCGCATCCGTAAGATGAATATGTCATCCAAAAACCTTAAGTACAACTTAATGAACTTGGAAAATAGAGAAAGAAACAGATATTTGGTTTGTTTAAAAATCTTGCCCTCAAACCAAATAAAATTGTTGGTTAAAACTATCTCCATCAGTTCAAGAAGCAAGCTGATGTCACCCAAATGACAAAAAGTCAAATTCTGTAAGAGCTTCCTGGAACAATTCTAAACTGAAATCTTGTGGGATACAGGAAAACAAATCTGTTACATCACGTTAGAAAACTAACTTCAGTTCCCCATAATTCTGACTTGAGTCTTCCTAAAAATTCCCAAGAGTCCATGATGATATGGGTACCTCTTGGATGGGCTTCAATATTCTGTCTATCATTACTGTAAAAGAAAAGGATATGTCTTTGAACCAGCATCTGAAACAATAGGCTTAACGGGCTGATTTATTATACTTTTATGTATTTTTGCTATTCCAGAGATAGATGGTATTGATGGATTAGGGTTTTTTATGAATTTGTATTTGTCAATGTCCAAATATTGCTTAAGTAAATCTTTTTCCAAGTATTGGTCAATTTTGTTGTAAGCTCTGTTAACTTTGTTAACAGGAGCTGTGGTATATGACCCACTGTTATAAAGAATCTTTAACATTTCCACACTGTAATTAAAGCTATCAAACAACACAATCCTTCTGCCCTTATCAGGCTTCATAATTCTCACAGAATGATCCCTTTTTAATTCTTGTCTTCTTCTTTTAGCTTTTCCAGGTTAGGGGTCGCCACAGCAGAACTCCGGTCTGCTAATGATTGGCTGTAGATTTTTACTGTGCCGAGTTGCCAGCCCAACGCCCAACCTTCAATGAAGGCATGCGCATTCATGCATGTCTTTCGCATGCCGTTCGACTGTGGGGAGGACATGCAGACAACACACAGAAGGTGCTCCAGCCGAGAATCGAAAGGGAGTACCTCTTGCTGTGAGACAACAACTCTAACACTGTGCCACCACTTTAATTCTTGTAATGGTAAAAATACTTGCTGAGTTAAATTGTGACTGTCTGTTGTCATATTACCTCTTGCAAAATATTTGTAACATTCATGCTCACAAATGTTTGCAAATACTTGTATGGTAGGGTTCATAATTGGCATCATTCAGTTGCAGTGTTTTCAAATTGCACACCAAAATTCAGCTTCCTGACAATGAGTTTAAATTCTACAAGAGTATCAACTAAATTGTACTTGGGTGTTGGTACAAAAGTAAACCCCTTTTCAAAGAGGGAAAAATAATCATTGGTTATTTCCAAACCGCTGTAGTTGTAATTGGTGTAGTTTTTGCAAGTGGCTGTAATAC
Organism: Protopterus annectens; assembly: GCF_019279795.1. NCBI lineage: Eukaryota > Metazoa > Chordata > Ceratodontiformes > Protopteridae > Protopterus > Protopterus annectens. The sequence continues at coordinate 1,622,586,651 of NC_056726.1, forward strand.
CCTCATTGCTCAACACAATAGCTCTAGGTGTATTAGTTTTACTTAAAAAGTTCTGCCTCTCCATGAATCCCTGCTTTTTCCTCTCCCTCTCATGAGCATGCCCCTTGTATATCTGCCTCTGGATTCCTGACCATGTCTGTAAGTTATATACTGTGGCAGGTTTCCTTGGTTCATTAAACTCTCAGACCTGTGGAGGCCTGGAAACTCTAAAGGGTCCACATGTACTTGTTCATTGTCAGTGGGAAAATCTTGTGTTTGTATCCCATCCATAGAAGGTAAATGGATATCAGTAAGGCCCCCTGAAGCAATATTATTGTTCTGTAAAGGGCTAGAAACAGTGTGAATATTCTGTTTAACCTGTATAGGAAATACATTCCCAGAATCATATTGCTGTTTATCCCTAGACAATTTTTGGTTTATTCTATTCTTTACTTTCTCCACATGGAAATCAGCATTAGTAAATACATTATCATACATTGCTTTGTGTGTAGAAAAAATGTCATTTATAATAACATCCTCTAACTGTTGTACTTCAATTTTAAATTCTCTAGCAAACATTTGTTGTTGTTAATAATCAAAGACAAAAGTTCTAGTCCTTGTCTATTAAATAGCTCTATTAGGTCATTTTGAAACTTAGACCCAGGCATAACCACATTTTTGAAACTTAAAGTAGCTAAGGCCTTTTGGGACCCTACCCAAATTAATGCATTGACTCAAATATGCAGTGTCTATCGAGTTGTAAACTCATAAGCCGTGTACGTTTTTTTTCAAAATGTAAAATGATTTCTTTCAAATTAGTACATTCTTGAGCCACAGTTGTTGCTTGGGAGCAAAAGAAAACTCTTTGTTTAACCAAACACCAAAATTAAATGTATTCGAACAGCATGAGCTATGAGGTGGTAGAATATTTGCTTTAAAAGAATGGATACAAGTGGGTACAGCACCGTTTTTGTGGTTAAGTTCAACAGTTCATTCCCGGTGTTCAGGAATGCCATTAGAATCAATGGACAGAAGAACGAGCTTTTTTTCAGAACTGTTGTTACGCCTTTGTTCAAATAAACCATGTCTCACATCGGTACAAGGTGTCTCCATCCATATATCCATTCATCCATCCATTCATCCATCCATCCATCCATCCATCCATCCATCCATCCATCCATCCATCCATCCATCCATCCATCCATCCACAGCCTCTTTTTCCCATTTTTGCACAGAGCCCTGGTTGTTACTTCAACAGTGTCAATCATCTAGAGCCAAGGTTTGCATTGCCGGGTGGCTAGCTCTGCCATGGTAGTTCATCTGTACAACTCACTGATACATACACTCACACTTATGGCAAATTTAGAGTGCCCAATCCACCTACTATATGTCTTTGGAATGTGGGAGGAAATCCACGGGAACACAGGGAGGACATTTAGACTCTGCACAAAAGACACCCCAGCTGAGAATCAAACTAGGTAATCTCTTATTATTTCTTTCTTTAATTCCTGCTATCAACAAATCAGCAGTATCCATTTGCAGAAGCATATTCTTAAAATTGATTACTCCATAAACCAAACATGCATCTATATATTTAGTCTTTGTCATATGCTTATCTGCCTCAGTATCAACTTCATTATCAGATTTCTCTAACTGCACTCAATCCATTGCAACACTCCTGCTTGCCTCCTCACCACTGTTCCAGTTCTCCTTCCTTCCTTCCTTTGTTAAATTCTACAATATCTCTGTATTGAAATCTTCACTCTCCACCTCCATAAGTAGGTTTTCATCTTGGTGTGATTCACTCTCTAACATTTCTCCAGCTTACAATGTTTACTCTTTCCGCTATCTTAATATTCTCTAAGCACTTGTGACAGCCTTCTGGTACTACCTAGTTCTCAGAAAAGAGTACGGTAATTTCCAAATATCCTGGTCAAATTTCCACATAGGTAGTATGAATACCACCTTGGATTTCCCCTTCAAAAAGCCATTGGCCTAGTGAGACTAGCCCAGTCAACAAAAACTATTCATACACCCAAACTCTTGCAGTCTGTCACTCTTCACCTTAATGAACAGCCCTCTTTCCCTGTCTTCAGAGCTCAACTCAAAAGATACCTTCATCAAAAATCTGACTGCAAGGGATTTTCCACTAGACACGTAACCCAACTTCCTGCTCTCCTGGATCACTTTTACTTTGATACTCTGTTCTCAGCAGCTGCTTACCTCTCATATTTACTACTAACATTAATTCACATTTGATTTTCTACTCTGCTATTATTTACATATTGTATCGTTTATGGGATTATCTACCTTCTGTGATTACTCTGTGTCTGTGAACTTTTCTTTTTAATTTCAGTCTCTTCACCTGGGCTGTGCCTGCAATGTGTTTATATTGATCAGAGTACTTCCCCGGTAAACAAACTAAAATAAATAAATGAATGATGGTTTCCACTATATCTGGCAGCTTCATTACATCATTGAACTATTTTACTGCATCAAAATCATTAAGTTGGTATGGTTACTGTATATCAATGGACCCTCTGCTGTAATGCGATCTTGGAGGTCTTTTTCCCCTGAATCTACTTCAGACTTCCTTTATACGAGTTGTGCTAATCATCTTTTTAACTTGCATGTAAGTAGAATGGCGGTAGTGTGAATCACAGGCATCTTGTACAGCTTCTGGAACCTGTTGTCCTTTTCTTTTTTGCTTGAATTACTCCAGTTTGGGTTCTCAGACCAGCTCTTGCATCTTTAACAGCAATTATAAATTCTCACCAAAATAAACTAGCTGAACTGTTTGTTTTAAGGCTTCCTGCTTTTAGTCCAAGTGCTGACAAACCCTCTCCCACCTTCCTCCTGAGGTGTAAAAGTTATCATTGCAATCCACTCTCGCTTGTAATTCAAATAACTTTTGACAAACATTTAAATTATTTTGCTTGTCTACAGTTGGAAGATGCGTGCTTCATCTTGAATGCTGGCAAAATCTGCTGTATATTTTTAAAATATTTTCCTTAAAATGCACCAAAGAACAAAATAAATCTTACTTTCTATTCTTGAATTGGGATTAAAGATATTTTTGTTTCTTTCTACTGAGGCAAAAATGTGTTTGCACATGACATTTTCCCACCTTTGCTGTATTGTTAGCTACACCGTTGATTTGTCACTGTAGCTTACCAACACTTCATGCAAACTATAATCCTTGAGCATGGCAAATTAGTCACATTTTCTATGGTGTGAACATTGCCAGGTTTTGTAAGATTATGGCATTTGCTCCTTTTTCCCATGTAGTGAAATTGTCTTCATTTTTAACAGTGGATTATGGATGAGTGGGTAACTGGCATTATGTATTCTATACTCCGTTGGTATAGTGTTGTGGTTTACTTTTTTCATAAGTCCTATATGCCCCAAACAGCTAGCTACTATGCCCCTCTTATGCCCAGGTAAAAAAGGAACCTGGACCTGCCATTGCTGGGTAAGTATCTGATACATGCTTAAAGGTCAATTTATTTTAACATGTTTTGAGAAAAAAGACATTTAAAATGAATGGCAGGCTATCCGTTCATTCTGAAGTTGTTTTCCTGCATTTGGAGTTGCAGCATTATTTCCCATTGGATTATGGTACACGATGGCTAATTATTCAAGTAACAACCGAAAGATTATCTAAAGTGGTACAGCAATTGTTCTTGCATAAAGCATTGTACTGCTTTTGTAACTTCCAGACAGGATTAAAAATAGAAAGACAATATATAGTACATCTAGATATTTGGGGAATTTACGAGTAAACACATAGCCAGGCATTAATGATCATCTGACCTTTACTGTTTGGAGAAATATAAATCTGTAAATGCAATCATCTGAAGAGTTTAAGGAAGTAAAATATGATAATGTGTAATTGTTTAATGTTAATAAGGAAATGTTCATTAACTAAAGTACATGCTGTTTACATGTAATTTTGTCTATTATAACTGTACTGTTTAATTTCTCTGTCAACAAAAGTCAATGAGTGAAACTATTTTTAACACTGTAGACCCCTGGTATATTTATTGAAATGTCAGTTACTATGTTTGATTTACTGGCAATCATTTTTCATAATGACAGTCACTACAGTTGTGTTCTTCAAATTTCAGACAGTTCATTAATGCACATCTCCAGGAAACTGCTAGACGTTTCTTGGAAATCCATGTTTGTGCACCCCAATCTCCCCTGAGCCTACTGAGAATTTTGAAAAATGACTTCACGCCAGTATCTGGTCTGTAACTGCTGGCTGCCATCAGCCAGGCAGAAATTTCCTGAAATAATCTATCTGTCACCATTTACATCTGTCAGATTAAGAAGATTTTTATCCCTTCTGATCTAAGGCAGACTGTCAGCCAATTCTCAGAGGTGAAACATAAGAGTGCTAAGTAGTTTAATATTAAGGACTGTGGGAAAAAGTCAAAGCAATATGTCTTTAATCCATCTGAGAGATTTTTGAACTGAGTGGGTTTTAAGTTTAAATCAGTGAAAACTTGATAAGAGTGTGATAGATTTTTTAAGCATTTATTTTTCTTTGCAGGCAGTGTGGCTACAGCAAAGCCAGCCAGGATGGAGATGAAGAACTCTATTTCCACTGTAAGTAAATTTTGACTAAGTACACCTTCCTCTGTTGCAAATATGCATTTCTTTTTCCTAAATAGACTGATTTGGGTTGACAGTACACCACTATTCGAGTGTTGCAGGTTGTTTAATAGTGTGACAGCATTTCTTGAAGTGTAGCATTATATTGCTGTAAGCATGTGGCTTTAGCATAGGTCCAGCACACCTCCCTTCTCTGGAGATGTCAGACTTGACAACTTCATAGCCTACTTGCCATGCATTCTGAACACAAGGCACCAGGCAATCACAGGAAGGGCAGCTGCATGTCGAAGAGAGATGTGTGCTTTTAGCATGCTTCAGGCTTCATGAATTATTCTGTCAGGTCTCTGATACCAGCTCCGTAAAGTTTATAAGAGGCAGAGACAGAGGAAGAGAGAGAGAGATAGAAAGACGAAGAGAAAAGCTTTGTTTTCTTTATGCAAAGGCTCCTTGATGCTGTATTGCTTTTCAGTGGAAAGGATTTCAAAAGCAACACCTGTCAAAGCAAATTTTAATGCCAGACATGATCACTTCATTGGATATGCAACACATGCCAGTTAAACACAGCACATGTTGACACTGTTTGTAAGACTTAGGATATCAGTGAATATATATATATATATATATATATATATATATATATATATATATATATATATATATAGCTTTTCTAGGCAAAAGCCTTTTCTTCAGCTAGGTCTCTTAAAACTGATAATTATATGGGCTAACTATTTCCTTTTATACCATATGTTTAAAATGGGATAAATATGTTTTATTAACACTTTTGCCTTTTATTTCTTAGCGTTTGTAATTTTAATCAAATGTGTGAAATTGTTATTTACTGTGTGCACAATCTAGAAACAGTAGTGATGTCTTGAGGAAAGTGACCCTGCTATGATGAATATTGCTATGATTTTAATAAGAGGGAAATAGATTTAGATGATATGTAAATAAAATAAAAACATAGATCTATATTGCCTATGAGTAGTTTTGCATTTTCTGACTGCAATCCAGTATGTCCATGGTTTATAAATAACCTTGAATGCACTAAACAACATGTCAGAAGGTATGCTAGCTTTTAATAGTTCATGAGTACATAGGTGAATACTATGCTAGCTGCCCGTGTAAACCATTTTAAGCCTAGCGATTTCCCTTTTAGTTTTTGAATTAATCTGTCCGATTTTGTGTTAGATTGGCCTTACCTACTCCATGGCCAATAATTATATATTACACCTAGTAAAAATAAGTGGGATCATAACACAGATAATTCAAGGAGACCCATACATTGGATAAAGCATTTATGAGGTGACTGTCTCCGTTAGTAGTACAGGGGGCAGTCCAGGGGGAAATGTTCCATTTCCCATCTGTAAATCCAAGTTGTGCTTGTGCATGACTTTCATGCCAAACTTAGAGCTACAGACAAGCTCCGCCAGTGCAATTGTATCCAAAGTTACATCTTCCTCTCTATCTCTGTCGCCAGAACTTGCTTTCTATACAATAACTCTTTACTCTTTGTACCCCAAGTGTTCTAGGCACAATTCTTGATTTAGTTACTGCAGAACATAAGAAGACAATATTGTATCCTATTTTAAAACATATACTGCTTGCTGCTTGATGAATAATAACAATTCAAACAGTGCTATACCTAGAAAAGAAAAATAACTAAACAACATTTCAATTGTATGTGCAAAACTCTACAAATAACATATAATCACTATACTAGGTAAGCATTACTATCATCTTACATAGCAAGCAGAAATCTTGTATCTCATTATAAAAATCAAATGAAGTCATAAAGTCTCATATTTTAGCCTCTGGTTAATGATTCAGTCGCAGGCCATTATACTGCAGTTGCCCTCTGCCTTTACTGCACACCATGTACAAACAGGATCCTTAATGACACTATCTTATCCCAAGTTCCATGGACTACTGAAAATCTCATCTACTTAATCCAGCTAAATGTTCCTGCAAACCAACAGCTGCATAATGTAAATTAACTAATATCTCTGCTTTACCGTAACTACTCTGCGATTTTCTCCATTGCTTCAATTCGCCTACCTCAGACTTCTATATATCAAGCTTATATATACTATTCTATCTTTGTAAATGTAAAGCAATATTTGTAGTAAAATGCATATTGAAAGCAGTGTTATTTTAGCTTCTCACTTTACTGGATTATGCACTTTTCTATTCTTACTATCTCACATTATTGTATTTTACTCACTACTATTTCATGTTTTTGTCATTGTATGTACTCTTATTTTGGGAGATCATATCATTAATGCTGGGATGATACTGAAATTGGTCAGAATTGATCAGTGCTCTAACCCAGTTATCTTTTTCTTCTTCTTTAGGCTGCTGCCATTAGGGGTTGCCACAGCGGATCATCTGTTTCCATTTCTTCCTGTCCTCTGCATCTTGCTCTGTCACACCAATCACCAGCATGTCCTCTCTCACCGTATCTATAAACCTTATCTTAGACCTTCCTCTTTTCTTGTTACATGGCAGCTTCATCCTTAGCATCTTTTTCCCAATATATTCTGCATCCCTCCTCAGCACATGTCCAAACCAATGTAATCGTGCCTCTCTGGCTTTGTCTCCAAACCTTCCAACCTGGGCTGACCCTCTAATATACTTATTCCTAATTTTGTCCACCCTCGTCATACCCAGTGCAAATCTTAACATCTTTAACTCTGCCATGTCCAGCTCTGATTCCTGCCTTTTTGTCAATGCCACCATCTCCAACCCATACAACATAGCTGGTCTCACTACCCTCTGGTAGACCTTCCCTTTCACTCTTACTGGTACTCATCTGTCACAAATCCCTCCTGACACTCTTCTTCACCCACTCTATCCAGCCTGTACTCTCTTCTTCACCTCTCTTCCACACTCACCATTACTCTGAACTGTTATCATATCCAATAAATAAATAAATAATCTCGAAAAGCCAAGTTTCAGTGCAATTTCTCCTTTTATTGCTTGTGTTCCCTATCTACTGTAAAGTACCACTGTAGTAAATCACCAGTATCTTTAGCAGGAATCTATATAGATCTTCCATTTATCTCTGTAGACTCAAGATTACATATATAGCTTAAAGCATCTGTCATATCAGTAAATATTTTCACATAAAAAAACAAAATATTGAACAGTGACAGGTAAAGCATTGTACACTTCTGATTAGTTTTCATTTTCTAACAGTTAAGTTTTATATAGCTGTACTAAGAAGTCATTTTCAAAAGAAATTATTTTTCCTCCCTACTTGCCAGACTCTACTTGATTTCCAGACAGACAGAAATTTTGTTCATCTAGATACAACCACCAAATTGCACCAAGAACTATTAAGGATGGCACAATAGTTCCTGGCCCAGTGACTCCATATGCTCTTCCTATTATGATACAGTTTATATGAAACATGTCTGCCACCACTAGTTGAGTCTACATGAATGTGATACAGTCACTCCCTTCTTCTTTCCCTGGAATACCAGTCACATGTGTATTATTTCTTTATGCTCTATGTCTCACTAATATAACTTAAAACTAATCATCGCAGACTTCACCACCAGTCTAATAAATTGTCCCCTCACAATGTCAACAACATCAAAATGGCGTCCACATGCTTGTCCAGTATTTCATCATCCTTTTTATACCTCGTGAATGCTTTATGCTAAATTCCTCCAGTTTACCATTAATCATTTTTATTACACCCAAGATGGCCTCTAACTATACATCCATGACTTAAATGAAGTCAGAAGTCTCTTATCTTTCTTGAAAGACATCTGTTGCCATGTTTCCCCATTGTGTTAATAACTGATGCTCTCAAAAAATTAAACATACCTAAATATCCTTACTTGCAATGTTTTCACTCCTTCACCAACTTTTGGCACATATGCCTAGTTGACAGCCACTTGAAATACATTTTTTTAACTTCCAAGTACAAACATTCCATCTCATAGCCAAGTTATTTAAACTATTTGTAGGTGTGACAAGGAGGCACCTTTCTCCCTGAAGCATCACAGGCACCCAAATGTTTTAGAATGCCATTAGGATATCCCCCCCCCATACACTCTAGTAACATATACTGAGAATCCAATTCATGAAGAATCTTTGCCCATACCTTATGTGAGATTTCATGGCACTCCCAGGCAACATAAAATATATAATGTTTCTCTCTTTTCTTGCATCTTCTCTTGGGCTTTGTCTCATTGAATCATGGCTGATGTACCTTCATCTGAATCACCCACTACTCATCCTCACTAAGTGCAAAAAGGACAACTGGCTCTTCTCAGTTTACATGAGCAACAGATCTATTCTGAGATCCTTCAGGACTGCCAAGCTCCTCCATTTGTTCTGAAGCCTAACTGCCCTACAAAAGGGTCCCATTTCCTGCACTTGTATCAATGACCTCACTTTGTTTAGTCAATTTGCAAAGCATATGGCCATAGCTGAGGATGAGGCATAAAATGACCAGTAAATAGAGAGAGGTGTCTTATGTATCTGCTCTTCCTTTACCAATGCATCCCAATTTAATGGCTGCAGTACTGGTGAAAATGTAGCAGTACTGAAGTAAAAAAATTGGGATGCAGTACTGCTCTGACTGCAGCCATCTAGTGGTCAATCTCCTACCCCCTCCACTTCCATCAGTCCTGAATAAGATTTTAAAATACATTAACATTTCTATTTCAGGAAGTTACTTCACCATCACAAGTGGGCGACCACGGTGGTGCTGTGGTTAGCATTGCCACCTCACAGCAACAGGTTCTCTGGTATGATCCTTGGCTGGGGTGCCTTCTGTGTGGAGTCTGCATGTCCTCCCTGTGGTCATGTGGGTTTCCTCTGGGTGCTCTGGTTTCCTCCCACATCCCAAAGACATGCTGTAGGTGGATTGGACACTCTAAATTGCCCCTAGGCATGAGTGCGTGTGTGTGGCCTCTGTGGAATGTCGAGTGCTGGGCTGGCAACTCAACACCGTAAAACTCTATTGTCAATCATGAGCAGACAGGTGTTCCACTGTGGCGACCCCTAACTGGGAATAGCCAGAAGAAGACTTCACCATCACAACCAGACAGCAACTCAGTTGTTTCTGCGAGAAAATATAAGTTCTTATTTGGAATTTCAGCACTGTTTTTATCCTATATGCTTCACAGTTAGTGGTAAGATATTCTTGTAATTGCTAGCAATTGCAGATGCTGGAGACTCAGAAGATAACAAAATGCAGCCCTCACAATCCCTGGTTTGAGTACTTTTCACCATTTGGTTCTGTCATTATATCCTATCCATAGAAATAATAAACAACAGGTGTGAGAGGATGCACTTTTTCCATAGTCCTAGGCCCACCTTTAGTATGCATGACTTAATGCAGGGAAATGCAAATGCAACATTGACTGCACAAATAAAGGGACCAAATGAATTTAATAGTGCCCTCATTACCCTTTACTGTTGTATCAGCAACCACAAGATATTCTGAGGTTAACAGTCACATGCTTTCTGCTGCACTTCAACAGCACAGAACATGAAGATGACACTAGACAACCTGAACATCTTCTCTGATGTCTGCTCAAGGGCAAATAAACTGATCCATTCTCCACCATCAGGATATATTCCATAATACTTCTACTGAGTCAGAAGCTCTAGTTTCAGAAGAATATCCAGTCTAACATCATTGCCAAATGTAATTGAAAGAAATAATCTTGTTCATTATTTTAAAAAAGTGGCTAAAACTCCAGTTGCTATTCCATGGATAGTGTCCTAGACTTTTACAACGTACTAATATGCCACATTGAGTCTTTCTGGAAAGAGCCTGACCAAGGATAAACCAGATCTCCACAATGACAAAAAGCTTCAAACCCAAGTCAAAGCAAAATAACCCAGGTCTGGAAAGAAAAAAAGAGTTGAAATTAAATTAGAAGATATCATAGAGGACCTCAGCAAAATCCTTACAGATTTGAAAAGTAGCAGGTGACAGAGTTCCTAAGAGGAATCATTGAGAGTCAACAGGAAATAACAAGATGTACACAAGTTAACTACAGAAGCAATTGCAAACATAACAAAGGATCAGCTAATGAATGCCACTAGTATAGTGTCTAATGAGATAGCTGTTAGATATGGGTTGTTGGTACGATTAGCCATGAAACAGATCCAGAGAAGGTGACCTCCAAATTGCAAGAGTTTCAGAGAGAGAATCTCAAATGCAGAGCTCCTGGAGTCCTTTCATCAATTGATACAAAAGAGCTGCAATATTCCTGATGATGTAGTCTGCATGCTTAAAGAATTTTTCATACAGGATGGAAATTAAACCTTGGAGCTCACCAAGGCACATTTTCTTCAAGATGTATTCATATACAAGAAGATAATGAACTCGCAACAGAATAAGAATCGCAACAATTATGGGTGCGGATAGAAAAGAAAAAAGGTTTCCCTGATTTTTATGTGAGTTTCATGTAGCAATGAAAAGCCTTTCATAGTGTGAGGGATGAAATGAGATAAAGAGAGAAGACAGTATATTGATGAATTCATTACCCAACAAACATAACTGTAATTGGAAGCTACCATGTTGTGCAAAGAGAGAGAAAGAAAAGTACAAGGAGCCAGCAGGGAACACAGAAGATGGAAATGCAAATCCTGAAATGGAAATGTGGTGGATAAGGTTAGAATGACATATTATAAGAGATCAATGGGATGAAATTTGTAAGGCCCCAAGTTATGCTATAAAGTCCAAATGATTTAGGATATTTGCAAATTAAGCACTGGGATTGGAAATAAATAATTAAAGTACTGTAGAAAATCTAATAGAGAAAATATAGTAGCATTAAAAAAGAATAACAAATAGCCAATGCATTATTAATTGTTAAGTCATTCTTTAGTGCATTAAGGCTTTTTCAGAAAATCAGCAAACACGCTGTTTAAATAAGTTCCGCTACTGATCATGTGATCAAGGGCAAGCAGTCACTCAGATTATTAGAGATATCTGGAGGATGATTATGGGGAACCCTGATTTATATAAAGTTTGGGGCTCAGTCTTGTTCATCACTGATAAGAAACCATTAACTTAAAGGGCCTCTTAGAAAATAATTCAAATTATATGACTCGGATAACAATATATAACAATCTAGAGACATACATTTGTATTTTTCTAAGACTTGCCACTGAATTAATGAGAGTCTCTTTCTATTACTTATTCACTTAGAAGCCATAGTTCTACTTTGCCACTGTAGCTGCAATTCAGTGAGGGTTGTTTATATTGTCTCATGTACAAAATGTCAATCCTTTTATGTAGGATTATTATTATTATTGTATGTATTGTTTTTAGCAGTTCATTGTGTAGGGAAAGAGGAAACCTGTTGCACTCACCCTTGCTAACATTCAGACTTACTTTGCTCCCCTACCCAACTCTCAATTTCTATCTACATCCTCCTGCACTACTTTTTCCTTCTCCACTTCTCCACCCACTACTTTGCATTACCCAAACCCAAAATCACATTCTCCCTCCAAAACTCAGTACAACTCCATACTAAGGACCTTCTCAAATACATTACTCCCATCCCATCTTACATCCAACTGTAAATTTTCTTCTCTCCTATTTTGTATACTGGCTTTTGACTTGCCCTAGCCTTTCTACTATTTTATACTTTCACCCCCTACTTGTCACTGTAAACAGTAGATTAACCAAACATCCATTTCTGTCTAATCTATCACTCAATTACATACAAACACTAACTCTAACTTTCTTCTCTTACTACTCACTCCTCTTAAATATGCTGTTCCCTCATTTACTCCTACTTCCTCCACTCATACACTTACCCAACTTACATTTATAAAAACAACCCATATCCAACAGCTGTCTCAGTACACACTATACTGTTCCCTCACTATTAGTTAACAACCACTACAATTTCATAATAGCACCATCCCTTTAAAACAGATTAAATATTGTCCTTTTAAGAATAAGTACCTATACTGCAGCTCGACCATACAATTAAACCCAAGCTGAAATACAAGAACCCTACTCCTACACCTTTTGTTATTGTATCTAAACGTTTATATTGAAATCCACCGTAATCCAGGCCAGGATAACTATTATAAACAAAAGAATTCCACTAAACTCCAAAATCACTCTGCTCAACAACCACCACTTAAACATCTCTCCGGCCTTCACTTATATTAAACTAGCCTCAGAAGTATTCATAACAGGCTGCCAGAATTACATGCCTGCATAGTATATTACAATCCAGATATACTTGTCATCACTGAATCCTGGCTCATACAAGTGATAAAAGATAAAATCTTATCTTCTGAATACCACTTTCTAAGGTTAAAAGCAAAAACCAAATGTTCACAGAGCAAAACAATGGTGGGGAAACCAGATACTCCAGATAGTATGTACGATATATACCAAGAAATGAAAAAGTCTCAAGTCTCCAGTATGGTAAAAGCTGGTTTCTAAGGTTAGGAGTCATATACAAAACTAACCCATGGAGCTTCCTACACCCACCAAGCCTGATCATGCAATAATGTTGAAATATTTATATCCTGCCTCAAAATCAACAGCCAAAGAACCTATACATAAGAGGTGTGTATAAATCCCTTGTTAATAACATAATCTCTGCTGAAGAACTTCACTCCTGGACGTCAAGCAATATCCCTCAAGAAACCATAATATTAGGAGATATGAATATCGGCTGGCAAAACATGGGTTTATGCACTTCATTTCTACAACCAGATAGAACAAATCCACCAGTAGGAATTCCATCTTTGAGTGGATCCTTACAAATAAACCAGACAAAATAAACTATCCCAATACTACTCTTGGCAACCTTAGTGACCAGTTGCCTGGTCTTGCAATATGAGATCTCATTAATGGCCAAAAACAACATCACTGTAACCTGCTCACAGTCTGTCTCCACCTTCAACAAAGACATTTTCATCAAAAACTTTAAAATTACTGTAAGTATCTGAGGACTGCTTACCACAATTGATTTTGACAAAGAAGTCACACTATTTAGCACAACATTTCTAAAAACACTAAATGAGGCAGCGATCTCATAAGCAGTAAAATAATTAAATGAAAACTGACACCCTGAATAACAAAGGAAACAAAACAGCTCATGAAAAACAGGGTTTAAAGCATGAAGAACCTGGAAAATATCCAGCACTGATGCCAATAAATAGAAGTGTGATGGAGTCCCTATTATTTAACGAATGCAACGAATGCAATGAATTGCAAACGCTGTTTAGTTGAACATCATTACTTGAAATGGCAAAATACTGAAAGCAAGGAACAGTGATTTTTTTTTCCTAGGGAAAAAAATCATTGGGCCATTTTCAGGACTTTGCTATTTCCTCCACTGTGGTGCATTCTCAGAGTTGATATATTTAAGTAGGGGGGTGTGGGTGGGGAGAATTGCTGATCCGTGTGTTCGACATTTTGTCTTTTCAGGGATTGTGGGTCGATTATATAGCATTCGCAATTCATTGCATTTTCTTATATAATATAGACTCAGTGTGATGAACTTAGATATACTACTAAAACCAAAATGCAGTCTGACAAAAAAATGCTATATACAGTTGCAGTGAGTACCAGAAAGAAAAAGAGGAGTAGAAGAGAAAAAAAAAAAGATACAGCAACATGGAGGGTAGGTGATCTCAAAGTGCCAGTAGAAACAGACAGTAAGAAGCATGCAAAGCCAATAATAACGGTAGGATTAAGAGGGGAATTTGTCTAGGCCAGATTGGGTAGAAAGGGCAAGCAAGGGAAGGAGATGAGAAAGAAGACAGCAACCTAGCTGTAGTGATGCTGAACATGAATAGCAAATCTAATAAAGAGAAACAGATTTATGAGGATGTGCACCATGGAAGGAGCATGAATATGGCTTGTGCAAGAGTCAAAATTAAAGATAAGAGATGGTAAAAAATAGTAATGAAAGAATACCAAACATCATAGACTTACTATGTAAGGGTGGGCAATAGGGGTGAAAAAATCTTATTTAGAAGAATGCTTCAACTGCTGAAGAAGTAATCAAGACAGAAGAAGGTGTGAGGGTAATTTGGAGGGGTGGGTTCAAATGAGGAGCAATAGAACACTAGCAATATGTATGCCCCCAGTAAAGTCAAGGAAAGTCTGATTGCAAGATTTTTCATCGTGTGAAACAGAGAAGAACGAAGATAGAACTAATAATAAGAGTTTTCTAAATTAACTTAACACCTCAAGTTGAGAGAAACGAGTGGGGGTGCAATAGATCGCAGTAAAATATGATAAAAAAAACCTTGGGGGGGGGGACAAGAGGATTTAGATTAACACCTCTAGGAGAACAAATGGTGTAAACAATTCAGATTGTTCAGAAAGGTGCAGAAACATGATAGTAGGCCAGACTTGTTTCTGGAACAGGCAAAGGGAAGAGAAACTGGAAATCAGAAACAGACATATCGGACCATGCATAATTAAAGATTTTAGTTAGGTAAGTACCACTCATATCGGACTGTGCGTAATTACAGATGTTAGTTAGGTAAGTGCCACTCATATCGGACCGTGCATAATTAAAGATGTTAGTTAGGCAAGTACCACTCATATCGGACCATGCATAATTACAGATGTTAGGTAAGTACCACTCATATTGGGCCATGCATAATTACAGATGTTAGGTAAGTAAGTGCCACTCATGCCCCAGGAGAGTGGAAGTGGGGCATTATACAATGAAGAGAAGAACTGACAAAGAAAGGCTGACAGAATGAAGAGAGGACTAATTCAGAAAGAAAGTAAATGTAGAAGTAATCAGAGTGAAAAGGGAATTAGTGGTTGGCAAAAAAGGTTAAAGTGTTTATCTCACAGGTAAAAGGTACAGGGCTTGATTCTCTCTAAGCAAAATTGGCTAGGCCCAAAATCATCCGCAAGGGCAGCTAAGGTAGCACTTACCTATGAACCTATAAGAAATAGTAAGAATAATAAGGAACTGAGAGTAATACAGTCTAAACCAGACAGGTGTGTGAACAGCAGGTAACTGCAGCATGAGCATTCTAAACTGAAGGAGAATTTTGGATGAATTAAGGCAACCAGACGTGCAATAATTAATATTGGCAGAGTCACTGAGTGAAAATGGGGAATGCCCCAACATGGAAACTAAAAGAAAGAAGATACATTATTTTTTTATTTTAGATTGTTAACATAAAGAGGGAACTGTAAGAGGGATCTTTTTCAGTCATATCTCAGTCCCAATGGTAAAGAAATACATTTATAACTTGCCAAGCAATAGTGCTACATTTATACATGTGACACTAACTTTCCATTTGGCATACTTGAACCACACAGAACATAGAACAAGCCTCAGGCAGATAGCAGTAAGGAACATGGTAGAAAAGCAGTGAGATGTGAGATAGGATGTCACCAAATAATTTTTTAAGAATATACATTTCAGTGGGAAAAGAAGTGAAAGAAAGATGACAGTTATTGCAGACAGAAGACCTAAAAAGGGAGGAACAAGGGGAACTACAAAGTCCTATAACAGTAAAAATATTAAAACAGGCCAGTACATGGTCTAAAAGGGTCAAATGCCTGGAGTACAAATGCATTTCTGACTGAATTTTATAAAGTGGTTGAAATGGAAATACAAATAAGAACTGGTGAATGTATGAAACATAGTGTGTGTGTGTGTGTGTGGGGGGGGGGGGGTCTGACATTTGTCTAAATTAGTGTTGGATGAAAAATGTATCCAAATATCAAAATAAAATGAGCCTTTGATAGACGTAGTGGCCCTTAGGCCAGTATCCCTATTTGGGAATGAGTCAGTGAACTCACAACCGTTTAAGTGATTGCCGATCCACTGAACAGAAATGGCCACAATAACGTTTGCTGACTGTGGATTTTCTTTTTTCTCCAGTGGTGAGTGAACTTAAAGTAGGCACATATAATTTTGGAAGGCTGCCCCCCATATGGGAGGTATGGGGTGTTGGCTCCCTGTAAAACTAATTTACCTTCAAGGTTCACCAAAAGTTGTTTTGGACATTTTTTGGAGCTGCATTTGGTCAAAGAGTTGTCACCCTATCTAGATGAGTCCCCTATTCAACACTGACAGGGACATTCTCAACAGTACTGCTACTCAGACTCAGACTCTTGCAAAAACGGCAAACAGGATTCATTAAAGGGAAATATCAGTGGATAGCTGGTGGAAAATGCTAAGGCTCATGGTAAAGTAAGGTACATGAGACTTAATGACAACAGGAATTCATTTTTCATATATGAAGTAATTTGGTGGCATTGCATGTGATTTTCTGAAAACATCTTGAAGGAAATGGTGATATGAGAAAGATTCAGAAGGTAGATGGAGGTCGCATGATAGAAACTGACAGCAAAGATAACAGTGAATGGGCAAACTGTTGCTAAAGATCCATAGGGAAAACAGACAGGACCTCTGCTGTAACTTGATTTATTTTTAATATCCATGGATACAATGGCACTAGGAGTCAGGAAGATACTAGGAGATGTAGGGGAGTTATAATACTAACTGTATCCAGATGCTTGTACCCTCAGGCAGAAGAAACTGAAATGACAAAAAAAGTATGGTGTTAGAACAGTTCAAGGTGCTCAAGGCAAAAACAAGCTTAGAGAGCAGCTTCAGGAAGACAGTCCAGGAAAGGATAGGCATAGAGGCAATGCAGAGAAACAACCCAGTTGGATAAGAATACCTACTAAATTAATCCTGAAATATCTTGAAATATAGACTTGGAAAATGGCAGATAAAATTAAGGAGTGAAATTACAATAAACTGGACATGTGTGTGTGGGAGGTGTTATGACTACAATTGTCTGTGGGATAAAAGCTTAAATCACCGTGGAGAAATTTAACATCATCAAGATGTTGATCATCTGTAATATGGACAATTTACACATAATAATAATGGAGAGAGGAGATCAGAGAACGTATCAAGAATGATGCCACAATACAGAGATAAGATGATCAGCTTTAACAATTGGCTTAAAATCTGGTGTCATTCAAAGGGGATCCCTGTGTCATGGTATGTAGAATACGTTTGTCAAATTTATGTAAGGGAACAACATTGGAAGAATAGACAGAAAGCTGGTAAGGGTGAGGACAATTAAAGTTGCAGGGAGAACACCATACTTTGAAGCTTCAAAGCTACACCATTATTTAGTGGCTAAGGCAAAAGGCAGAGAAACAGTGGAAAATAAAACAAAAAATAGAAAGGAAAGTGAAGCAGAAAACAGCAAGGTCTTTCAAAGGGAGTAATTTGTGTTTATTAGAGAAGAACGTGAGCCAAGATGGACTGATTGTGGAGATGGAAGAAAATATAAGCTGAAAGGAAAAATGTGGAAGATATTAGTGACAGGGAAAAGGGGACTGAAAGATGGAGGAATTCTCAGTGACCTAGGCAAAGTGGACAATAATAGAACAACTGAAGACAGAAAAGGGAAGGAAGAATGATACAAATGAAATACAGTTGTCAGAGAGCTAGCAAAATGATTAAAAAGAGAGGGGGCTTATGGAAATATAAAATAGTGCAAAGTAAATAAAAGGGCAAGGAGCAGAGGAAAAAGATAGATGGTTATTGAAATGGGAAGGATGCAGTATAAAGAGAAAGCAGGCTGATTTGCAAGGGCTTAAGAAAAGAGAAGATGAAGAAGAGAAAGGTAAAAGTAGCAATTGGGAAGCAAGGAAAGAAGGCTGGATGGGTGCAAACATTAGAAAGAAGCATGGTGAATGATAAGAGGAAATGAACATCCATTACAGGACATGGGGTATGCAATTTAGAAAAGTTCCTTGCATGTTATATGCACCATGCAGTCAAAAGGGGTAGCAAATGAGAGTATCAGCTTCAGGAGATGCATTGTTGAAGAATCAAGGATCAACCATATGATGTAGCAATATTGGAGTGTACGTGACAAATGTGAAAAAGTAGTTGGATAATGCAGATTAGAAAAACTGAAAATCATTGGAAATTATGCATCCCATGGTCAGTACTCACTCGAACCATACAAAGGTAATTATAAAGACATAAGTACTGCTAATGGGAGACTTATAGGAGTGAAGGCCTTCATCATAGTAAATGGGAAAGGAAACACTGCAAAACAAGAGGAAGATGCATGAGCGTACAGTATTAGCATATTAACGAGAATAATATGGGACATCTGTAACAGAAAAGGAGGGCAAAAGGTGCTCAAGGGTGGATATCACTTGTAAAGTAGAAACACAATAAAGATGAACCTCACAATAATGTGAGGCAGACTCAAAGATGACAGAGTAGGCCACACAAGTGAACAAGAGAGAGCTAACAGAAGAAATCTAGAAAAACGTGAATGCGGTATTTCTAGAGCTTTAACCTTATCCAAAAAGGTGCATCAGAGGGATTGCATGTGTATGACTCAAGTCAGTAACATGTTCTTAGAGTTCCAGAATAGTCCATAGCTTGTCTGTTAGGAGGACTGTATAGTACTAAAGAATGCTTCTTATCTTGTCGCAAAGATAAATGTGAGTTGTCTGTTTGATATTTTCATGTCCCGTCTCTAACTATCATATTTTCTTAGTGCCAGGTTTTAACCAAGGAGCAAATGTATGTTCTATCTTTTTCCTAGTTATAGGAGCTAGTGATCTGAAAATTGATAAAAAGGTCCAATGGAAGATGTTACAACATCATTAAGGTGCAATCATTTCAATGCAGACCAGTTAAAAAGGTAAATATTGTGATTAATGATAAGCCTAAGGCATCATCTTGAGCCCGACTGAGGAGTTATTCCAGTTCTGACTTTTGTTATCATACAGAAAGGATATATAGATGGTGTTAGAGTAGTTGTAAAACACAGTCACACTCTTAAGATTTATAGCATGAGTTCTAAGGGAGAAAAAGACAGCCTTGTGGTCAGAGTCTAACGGGAAGGTCAGTCAGCCAAAGAGATGTTATTAGAGAGTAAATGAAGGAGATTTGCATTTCACATAGGTGAGGGGACTATCTAGTCAAGGAACCTGATAATAACAAAAAAGGAACATAATTACACATTAGTTGCTAGTGATATACATTTCCCAGTTCATGAAGGATTGCAAAAAAACCCTAAAAGTGGTATATATGGTTGATAGTTATTTTTTTCAGTCAGTCATAAATAGATGTCTGGCCTGGCAAGCAATACAGAAGGGAGTTCTAAAATTGCCAAATATATGTTTGTTTTGCTGAGTGATACAAGCACCTCAGTAAGTTTCAGGTTAGTTTCATGTAGTACTTGGTGCGAGATGAAGTGGTGATGGATAAATACTGGCATGCCATCATAGTTCGCAGTGAGTATGAAGGCATCATGGGCATTGAGCTCTAGTAAAGAGGAAGTGTGGCCATTATATCAGAACAAAGCGTAAGTAACTACACAAATATGAACGTCTTCAAGACTCAGGAAGGCAATGAGTTATGATAGTTTGCTGTCCAAGATTCTAACATTAAACAGAGCTAGGCTGATATTGTCTGAATTATAACCTGTTATGTCAGAATGTGTGTTAAGTTGTGCCTTGTCTAATAGGATAAGAATTGTGATGGCAGAAATTATTTTACCCTGTAGAAGCATGCCAAGGAGGGAAAGACGTTCAATGTTCATAGCAAAGCAGGAGGGACTGTCAACTAGCTCATGTAATGCTGCCACACACTGGAGATATCTGAAATGAAACATTTTAATAACCAATTGTTATAATCAATTATTTTTATATTTAGGTATCATTTAAAGTCATAGCAGAATACCATTTAGCAGTAGGGCTTTGTCTGTCTCAAAGACATGGTAAGGAAGTTCAGATATAAAAACCGAAGAAACAGCTGTGCAACTCGACTAAGAAATCCAAAGTAAATGGAAAGCCAGAAAGTATCTCTTGTGCAAAAAACACCAATTTTATTAATCCAACTCTCCAAATGTCAAAACACATGAACTCGAACAACTACTCCACATTAACGTTTTTCACCACATACGTTTTCGTCCTATTACAGACTTCATCAGATGACTGACAAAACCCCAACCTTTCCTTTTATAAGACATTAATTGATTCAATAATTCAATTAAATAATTAGTTAAAATATTTACTTTAGACACTTTAAAAGTCATTATAAAATTCTTTTAAAACAAAAGACATATCTAAAATACAGTTCTTACACTATAAGTATTTATAAATATATTTCTAATAAAAATAGATACTGCTACCAAACTAGTTTTTAAAAAACTCATATAAGAATTGTTTGAAGGTTTTATATTAAATAATAAAATCCTTAGAAATACACCATTGTACAAAAGCAGTAGATACAATGCCATCTAGTGGACATTGCTTGAATTAAAATTATGTATATAAAGTAAAAAAGACTCAAAAGATATATAGTTATAAAAACTATTCATTCTAAAATGATCTTTGTTGTTGTTTGGATTTCATGTAACATCTATTCTTCACCACATCCACTGTAAATAGGAGGGAATTTCTAATATTAAAACATGGTGTATAAGTGACAATCAATAAATAATTATTAACAAGATTTTTTAAAAAGATTTTTTAAAAAATAAAAACATTTATAATTTAGCTGCTCTTAGTTTTAAAATGGGTACTATACTTATGTATTCATTTAGGCCTGGGGGTTTATAGGCTTCTAATGACATTTGCCACCACAATTCTCGATACTCTAGTCTTTCTTCCCAGGGCCCCCCCTCTTATATCTTTTTCTGTATGTTCTAATACAGTAAAACTAAAACTAGATTTCTCACATACTTTACTATGCTTGTACAACGCGTTGGTTTCTTTACAATTCTTTATGTCATTTAAGTGCTCAAAAATTCTTCTTTTTAATTTCCTTTCAGTTTTCCCTATATAGAAGGATTGACATTTTTTACAAATAGTTAAATATACCAACCCTGTAGAATCACAATTATAAAAGTGCTTATCATTGACTATAACCTTATTTCTACTGTTGATGTAGGTGGTGTTACTATTTGAAATATTTGCACATTGGGCACACCTACCACATTTGTAGGTGCCCTTTCTCCTTCTATCCTGTGGGTCCAAGGAATTCTTATTTTCTAATAAGTTTTTTATACTTAAAGAATTTTTGTACACTATTTTAAGAGTATTATTACTCCCTAAGTCTAGTTCTGTTAATTCAATAAATCTGTCCTATTCTTTGTTGAAAATCTTTTTTATTTTACTGTTGATTGTGTTGTATTCCAAAGTCAAGGCTAACTCAAAATTTTCCTGTTTGTTATCTTGATTAAGTCCAGTTGTATTAACAGTCTCCTTCTCTTTTTTAACTATAGGGGCAAATCTGGTTTCCCTACCTAAGACAACCTCTTCTCTAATTTCTTTAATGAAGTTACTAGGGTAACCCCTTTCTTTGAACATACTCTCCAATAAATCGCATTCTGTAAAAAAATCCTGGTCCTTACTGGTCATTCTACTTCCTCTCACGAATTGCCCCTTTATTATATTCTTTTTTACATGTATAGGGTGGGCACTATCAAAGTGAAGGAAGGAATTACAGTACGTGGCTTTCCTATATATTTTGGTTTCTAAGTACCCTTGGTCCTTATATATTTCAAGATCCAAGTATTGTACCATATTGTGTGTCACCTTGTAGGTAAATTTCAAAAAATTACAGGTGTTATTAAGATATAATAAAAAATCATTCAGTTTTTTTTCTCCCCCATTCCAAAATATAATTATATCATCCAAAAACCTGCGATAGGTTGTCAAAAAAGGCTTAAATTCACTTTCCAGTACATACTTTTCCTCCCATTTGGATAACACCAAGTTTGCATAGGTTGGGGCACAGGCCGCCCCCATAGCTACCCCCTGAACTTGTCTAAAAAATTCTCCATTAAAAAACAAGAAATTATTGTGTAAAACCATTTCCATTAGCCATTTACTGACTATTTTATCATTGTGAGATATATTACCATCTTCAAACACTACTTCTTCAAACATATCCAAACCTTCCCCATGTGGGATGGATGGAAAAAGGTCTATTACATCAATAGTTACAAAAATGAGCCCATCTATCTTAGTTATGTCCACAATAGTTTGTAATAGGTCCCATGAATCTTTCAAAATATGTACTTTTTGCAACCATGTTTTTTTAGTTTTGTTGTCCACAAACTTAGCTAGGGCATTAGTTTTGGACCCATTAGCTGCAACTATTGGCCTCAAAGGGGGATCAGATTCATTTTTATGTATTTTGGGGATCCCGAAGATGGAAGGAACTTTAGGTTTATCTACTTTTTAAAAGTTATAAGTTTCCAAATCAATTAGTCCTTCCACCATCATGTCATATAAATTCATGTCAATCCTGTTGTATGCAACATTTATCTCATTTTTTGACACTGGTTCATATTTATTCTCATCCCACAATATCTTATACATCCTACTATCGTACTCAATGTTTTCCATAATGACAATTCCTCCCCCTTTGTCAGGCTTCATAACTCTTATATTTCTATCTTTCTTCAAACTACTTAAGATGTCTTTCTCCTGATGGTTTAAATTGTTGTCATGTAGGAAACCATTAAATTCGACTTTCCTAATTTCTTTCTCTATTAGTTTTTCAAAGTTCCTTAATTGGGGGTGTAAAGGTGGATTGTACGTGGACCTCCGTCTTAGTGTTAGGTCACTCTCCTTTCCATTATTATGGAAAAGGATTTTAAGATTGACCTTCCTTAAAAAGTCAAGTACAGAAGTCTGTAATAGGACGAAAACGTATGTGATGAAAAACGTTAATGTGGAGTAGTTGTTCGAGTTCGTGTGTTTTGACATTTGGAGAGTTGGATTAATAAAATTGGTGTTTTTTGCACAAGAGATACTTTCTGGCTTTCCATTTACTTTGAAGTTCAGATATATACATCTGCATCTTGCACAAGACAGGACACCTTAAATTATTCAGAGCAGACCACCTTAAATTATCTATACCCATATGGGGCACTGTAAAGTCATTATCATATCTGGGTTAATGAAGAGTTGTAATAGCCCTAGAGATATCTCTAATTTTGGCACCAGAGAGGCTCCTGACAATTATCCTGTCCTCATCAGTGTGCCTGACCATGACTTCGTCAATAACTAAGATCAAACCAGAATAAGTTGAAGTATCTGAGGGACTTAAGAGGTTAGCTTGCAACTGTAGTAATTCTGTTTGGATGTGGAAGTGTTGATAGATATGGGTGTAGATATAATTAGTTAAGTATTTTTAATTGGCTGAGGTCTGCTAGAGAGGGCTGGTCGGTGTTTTCTTGACACCTTCACTATAAATGTGTGTGCTGTATTATAGAGCTCTTTACCAGCTCTGTATGGTAGGAAGACATCTTTTTGAAGTTTACGTAAGTATATGCATCTTTCACAGGAAATGTCAGTATGTAGAAGGAGTAGAGGATTTTATGTAGAGGAGTCTATGTATTTATTTTATACATTTTTTTTACCCAGTTAAGTCCTGTAGACACAAGATTCCCTTTCCAGGGAAACTGATTGGTCATGTAACTTGCTCAGTGACTCACATTGGGCAAATGTAGATGGTGAAAATCAAATGCTGTAACCCTTGACTAGGACACATCTCATTAACAGCTCATAGGCTTAATTCTCTGTGCTAACTGCTAGAATTATCAATAACGATAAGAAATTTGCTGCACTGACACAGTGCAACTAAGTGTTAAATGGATAGTTAACAGACGTAGAGTGAGGTAGCATTCCTTGATGAGAGGTGTAAAATAAAGGGTCTAGGATAGGTAAGTGGCAAGGGGGAGTAATTTAGGGGCTAAATGAGGAGGAGAGTATGAACTTATGAAGTACCCCTATCAGAAGCACGACATACTGCTTCAGACAGTGACAGATACCCCCTAGTATAAGCACCGATGCTAGATTAATACATCTAATAAGTAGATGGATAGCTAGTAGGGCAAGTAAATTAGGTGCTGAAAAGGAGGGGGGACTGAGCATGCACAATAGGGGTGTGACTCCGGCAGTAACAACACACACTATCTCTGATTATAATGAACACATTCTGTTATAAGCGTAGACACCAAGTCATAGTAATAGGAGGGTGGACTAATGGCTAAAGTGTTTGCCTTACAAACACAAGGTGCATGATTTGAGTCTCACAAGGGATAATTGGCTAGGCTTACAATGGCTTGCAAGGGCAGTTAGCCTAGTAATAACCTATGACCTACCATAGGTTTAGTGCTGTTGTGCTGGTGACCACAGTAGGGGAGCCAGAGAGAATACCTATGTCAATAGTGGAGAAGAAAGAAGTTTTGGTGAGTCTGTAGTTGGAATACCACATATAGGGGTCTAGAAGAGGGACAAAGCACCTACATCAGTGATATCTTAGGGGGTAGAGAGGTAGGTGCAAGTTGAGGCACCATGCAAACTAATTAGCAGATCCCTGTGTAAGTAGCATGTTACTGGTCAATCAACAGTATGAATTTGTGGTTATAAGTATTATGAATTGGATCCTGAGACTTAGATAAGACAGGAGAAGAGCTAAACAAATACAGTGAGCTTTCTCAGAAATACTCCAGTTTGAATTAGTCTGGATATAGTTTACTTTATGTTGTTGTGTGGCTACTTAGAAAAAAGCTGTTTGATCTGGAGTATTGTAATCTGCAAGGAAAGCAGCAGTGCTAGTGAGATGGTCCTTTGTCTGAGCTATCAGATCAGTGACCTGCAAACATGTTTTCTATATGGGACTTATCAAATATACTTTGACTTATGTCTGTCACAAGAACCAGATTTTGGACTAGTGCCCTTTTCCTGCTGGCCCACTGATAGAAATGGTCAGGCTCAAAATTAGTAGGACGATTGGCTGGCAACAATTCATTTAAAAACAGTTGTTCATTATGCCATATAGACAAATGTTTGGTGTACAAATACTTTGATACTGATCAAAGAAAGATCTGAGCAGTGGAAATATGAGAGCACTGACTAGCATGTACATGTATTTGGCCAGCTAAGACCTGCATAAAATCAACTGAACGCATAAGTGGAGTTAAGTAAATTTTTATCTGCACTTTTATCAAATAATACACAATTTAAAGTAATTTGTTTGTGCTGCATTGAACAATATCCAGCTGGAAGTTGTGACTGTTTTTTCAGTAGGTCTTATACAAGTGGTATTTTCAATTAAGACTTATTAAAAAACCTGCATAGCCAGTGATAAGTGGGTGGGGGTAGTTTACTTCATTGTTATTCAGTTTCTGTCTTATACAAGTGGTACAGTGAATTATCTTCTGTTTAAACTGTGAGCTTTGGCCAGCTAAGACCTGCATACAATCAACTGAATGCATAAGTTGAGTTAAGTAAATTTTTATCTGCACTTTTATCAAATAATACACGATTTAAAGTAATTTGTTTGTGTTACATTGAACAATATCTATCTGGAAGTTGTGACTGTTTTTTCAATAGGTCCCCATCCACCCTCCTTGTTTTTGTCTTGGTGTTAATCTTGGTGGCTTTGAAACTGCCTGCCCCTCTTGTAAATTTGCACTTCGATACTTCTCCTGGGCCCATCTCATTTGCTCACTCAAAAAAAAAAAAAATGTATCTGCTTTTACTGTATTTGTGTTTCTTCCTACTTTATTTTGCTTTTGCATCATCTTAAAAGTACTCAATTGTATGTATTACTGCTTGGTGTAACTCATTCTAAGCCTTTTAGTTTAAGCACTTGGGCTTCAGACCAGTTGTTTTACATTAAGAAGGTTTGTGGTCTGCACTGTAGTGGCAGAGCAGGTAGCTTACATCCTTCTAAGTTGGGAACTGCTGATTGAGGGCTCAGTGTCTGTTATTCTAAAAGTGTATTAATTCTGGTTTAAGCACTTGGGCTTCAGGCCAGTTATTTTACATTAAGAGGGTTTGTGGTTTGCACTCTTGTGGGAGGAGAGGCTGGACTCTGCCCTTCTGAGCTGGAAATTTCTGGTTAAAGGCTTATAGTGCCTGCATATTTGAACTGTTTCTTACTGGAACTGGTACACCTTGTTTGCTGTAGCATAGACTAGATCCAGGCCTGCTGAATCTAGCTATGTTTGTATGCTTGCTGTTTGTTTGCTTGTTATTTCCCTGAAACACTAATTCCACCTAAAACGTGGCTTTTCAGTGCTTCTGTGGATCCCTAGTGATATCTGCATTGCTTACTGTACTTATTTCCTTGTTTTACTTGAAAGAAAGTTACTGTTTGTCATTTTTGCATTTAAGTTACCTGGCACTTGCTCACTAAAGCAATTATATAAGTCAGCACTAAAAAATTAAAAGCACTACACCCTCACAAACTCCCCTTGAGTACCTTGTTCCCCATTGGCCCTTTTTTCAATTATAAAGGAATTCCCAATACTATTCTAGCATGTCCAGAGGTCAGTTGTCAATCTCCTCTTCAGTCCAGCTGGTGAATCTGGGAATCTTGAGCCAATGTTACAACTGCCTCATGTACACAGACAACCCTCTCCTCCTCCCAACAAATTCCAGCAGATGTGAGAGATGCAACCATATAGCCAAAATGGAGGCTAAACTCTCTCAACTCAGTACTGGCGTAACCAGTAAGAAGGAGAAGGAAACCACACTCACTACAATTCCAGTCTCACATAGACCTACCACGACAGCAAACCAAACACATAAACACACAAAAACATACTCGGAGGCTCTAAATAAAAACCT
Source organism: Protopterus annectens (assembly GCF_019279795.1). NCBI lineage: Eukaryota > Metazoa > Chordata > Ceratodontiformes > Protopteridae > Protopterus > Protopterus annectens. The sequence continues at coordinate 1,622,613,877 of NC_056726.1, forward strand.
GCCTAAGCAGCAGAGACCTCCAAAGCAGACACCCAAGCAACCGCTACCCCAAAACAAAACACGTGCAACACATAGCTCACAAAGCCAGTGTGCCAAACAGTCACAGCCCTTAAGGCTAAACAACACACCTGATACACTTGTAATAGGTGAATCTATCGTCAGGCACACTGGCGTCCCGCTCACCAGGCTGAACAAGGAGAAGGTCACGGTGAGCTGCCTGTCGGGCACTAGGATCTGCCACATAACACAAGCACTCAGGTCACTCCAAGGCAAGTATAAATATGACTCAGTCATTGTCCATGCTGGTGTGAATGACCGGAGATGTACCTCCCTGGACTACATGAAAAGAGACATAGAGGAGCTCTCTGAGCACATAGCCCAGGTTGGTATGACCCTGACCTTGAGTAGCATCTTACCCTCACCAAGAATGATGCCACAGTATGAAGACAAGATGATCAATTTCAACAATTGGCTTAAGTATTGGTGTCATTCAAAGGGGATCCAATGCCTGTCAGCCTGGAATGACATGCTTGACAAGCCACGATGCTTAGCTAGGGATGGGTTGCACCTATCACACCTGGGCTTTCGGATATTGGCAAAGGCTCTTGCTACCACCATAGTGCCTTTGTTAGGCAAGGCTCAAAAGACAAACCCACCTCCATAGGTATCACAAGGGATAAGAAACTAAGAGTAGTGCTACTCAATGCCAGAAGTCTAAACCTCAAGATGCACGCTTTCGAAACTCTCCTTAGCATGGAGAACATCGATATCTGTGCAGTAACAGAAACCTGGTTCAAGGCTCTCGAGAGCACCCCAGCACTACCAGGTTATACCTCATTCCATGCTTTTTGGCCCCAAAACTTGGAACGAACCACAAAAGGAGGGGGAGTATCAATATTCGTCAAAGATACCCACACCTCCAGGTTGGTGGCACAGCATGAAGCATCAGAGACTATCCATGTGCAACTAACAGTGGGTAAAACTGCCTTCCAGTTCATAGCCTGCTACAGACCACCCTCCCAAACCCAGGAACCCCACTCGGCCTTCCTCAGAACACTGGAAAATATGAAGGTCTCTCCAAACACCATTATATTGGGTGACTTCAACAATCCAAACATAGACTGGGAGCATGACTCTAACTCCAACACCCTAGCCCAAAGGTTCCTAGAATTTATAAACTAAAATGCTATGGAACAACTTGTTATCACTCCCACAAGAGTGGAAGACATACTGGACCTGATCATCACCAACATGGTGACTCTATGCTCCAGACCAAAAGTGTATCCCTCACTGGTAAGATCAGACCATAAATTAATCTCACTGGATATTCACATCCCGACCCACCCCCTGCCCAGAAAACCACAGTGAAAAACTTCTCTAAAGCAAATTTCACACTCCTCAAAACTGAGGTGGAATCCTTCAAAACCCCCAGGCCTGTGGAAAATATGGCCCAGACCACAGAATCCTTTATAAACGCATTCTATGAACACCTTCAGGAATGCATGGATCATGCAATCCCAAATAAAACCAAGACCCAATCCTCCAAAGGCAGACGTAGATGTAGGTAGACCCCAGCCATAAACAAACTATATATTAGAAGGAGGAAGCTACTACATGATAGAGCAAAATCCAAAAAAGGGAAAGCATCTCTGATCAGTATTAGCAAAAAACTATGGGCACTCATAAAATCGTCTAAGGCCAGCTTAGAGAGAAAAATTGCACAGGACACTAAGGATAATCACAAAGCTTTCTTTAGTTATGTTAGGATCCTGGGTGGGAATTCCCAGATATGCTCAGAAATAGCCCAAAATGACAAAAAATACACCGAACCCACAGACATTGCCAACATCCTAGCTGACAGGTTCAGCACAAACTTCTCCCCCCCTCCCCACCAAAAGGGCAAATAACTATCCCAGCAGAGTTCTCCCCCCCCGACATCTCAGATGCTCAGGTAAGAGCCGCCCTCTCCAAAGCAAAAAACACAGCATCAATGGGACCAGACAGTGTCCCAGGCTGCGTCCTACATGAATTCCAAGAAGAGCTAAACCCAAACATAAAACTACTGTTCAATCTCAGTCTTACTACAGGTTATGTACCCAAAGAGTGGCGTACAGCAACAGTGGTCCCTCTCCACAAAGGTGGCGCCTCAATGGATCCTGGAAGCCTGACTAGCTTGGTCTGCAAAGCTTTGGAAAGGATCATCATGGACCTCATAAATAAAGATATTGGGGACCTACAGACACTGGATCCTACCCAGTTCGGCTTTGTTAAGGGCAGATCCTGCCTCTTAAACCTGGTCAATTTCTTTGAAACAGTCACCAAGGCCATTGACGAGGGGAAGGTGGTCCACACAGCCTACCTGGACCTCGCAAAAGCCTTCAATACAATACCCCACTCGGGCATTATAGATAAGCTCACCAGCTTAAATATAAACCCCTATGTCACTAGATGGGTTGCAAACTGGCTCAATGACAGAACCCACATGGTTAGAATTGCTGGAGCCATGTCAGACCCCAAACCAGTTACAAGTGGCATCCCACAAGGCTCAGTCCTGGGACCTCTCTTGTTCGGTATATATTTCTCGGAGGTACAGGCCAATACGGAAGGACTGTGGCTGACCAAGTTCACAGATGACTGCAAACTGGGTGCCATAATCGACTCTCCAGCCGACACAAGCATCCTCCAAAAGGGCCTCATAGAAACAGACAACTGGTGCCAAAGCCATGGCCTTCAGCTAAATGCCAAAAAGTGTATAGTCATCCCCTTTGGCAAAAACAAAGTGCCCACAAATTACCACATAGGTGGTAATCCATTAAGTACGGAAGAAGTAATTAGGGACCTGGGGACCCAAGTTGATAGCGATCTTTCATTTGACAACCACGTGGCCAAAGTGGTTAGAAAAACATTTTATATAGCCCACCTAATCATGAAGGGATTCACATCTAGATCAGGGGAGGTCATCATGCCTCTTTACTCATCCCTCATCAGGCCCATAATTCAGTACAGTGCCCCTTTTGGGATGTACCTTACCAGACACCTGCAGCAACTGGAAAGACCCCAAAAGTACCTCACCAAGAGGATCAAAGGGCTCATACAGATGCCATATGCTGCCCGGTTAAAGAAACTCCAGCTCTACTCAGTGGCATACCACCTGCTCAGAAGCAATTTGTGCCTGACATATAAAGCCATGTCCAACCCGGAATTAATGGACATGCTGCACCTCAGAAAATCCAAATCCCATCGATCTACGTACTCGAGAGAATTGAACCTCAGCACTGAAATAAATAGGACATGCTGGAGGGACAGATTCATAACCCAGAGGCTCCTTTCACTCTGGAATAAAATCCCAGTCCAGGTTAGGCAGAGTCCCTCATTGACTCTCTTCAAGAGGAATCTTGATGAGTGGATGGGGGATCGTAGGTTTACCCAAGGTATCACTTCTGTGTCACTGTTAGACAGAGGCACAGTATACTAACCTCGAAAAAGGGCATAGCAAAATTAATTTAAAATGGGTGGCGAACGCCAAACACACTCTGGCTAGGCTTATAAATGCCCTAGGGCAGATAGCCTAGTATGAACCTATGAACCTATGTATATGATAGATAATTTGGAAATGGAAATAATTTATACTGCTGGAAAGCTAAGCTGTGGCTTTTGAATGAGCTGACTAAACAGAAGTACTAATGCTTTGTGTTAAAGTATGGAAATACATGATATTGATGAATAATATCTATTTAAATTGTACTTAAATTGTACTTAATGTAATGGTGTCATACTGTCCATAAATAAAGTGTTCAGTCAAGCATTGGTTGGAATTCTAATTGTGTGAAATAAATGAAAATTAGATTTCAAACTCTGGGTAGTAAGTGATAGTGAGATTGATAGCTACAATGAGGGAATGTTCCCTTTTCCTGATAGCTGTCAAACTTCCAAATTCAAAATGTTGCATACAACTTATAATGCAGAACAAATGGGCAAAATGTGGGAGACTAATAAATAACTTAAAATAAAAAACTCATAGCATGGTTAATAACTGTTTATACCTATTAAGAGTTTTATCATTGATGAAATAATATGCTTCAACATTATTTAACATGGGTGTTTGCTAAAAGCACTTTTTTACAATGATTGCATCACAGACCCTTTCATTATGGAACAGGGCGGATCAATAGCACCATAAGAGATTACTAGGCTGTCAACCCTGAGGTAATTTTAAGCCTACCTGTTTCATCCCAATGTATTACCATAGAAATGCTAGTCAATACCCAAGACTGCATTTAGTGATGACTACCCATGTCCAGAAGGGTTGTGGGCTTTATCCCCAGTAAGAATTTAAGGTGCCCCATCTGCTCATCTGGGTTCCTCTTGAAGACTGTCATAGAGGTACTCTGTTTCACATGAATTGGTAGTCTGTTCCAAGGACGCCTCTGTCATTGAGAGAAATATTTGTCCCTCCAGCATATCCTATTTAAGTTGCAGGCCATATTTAGGTCCCTGTAATGGGTAGTCCTAGTCCTGTTTGTTTTATGGATATGCAGCAAGTTCATTTGGTTTGGATCTTGGATTGCTCTGTAGGCCAGGAATAAGTCTCCCCTAAAAAGTCTATATGATAAGGAATATAGTGACAGGGACTTTAAATGGTCTGTTTAAGGCACGTGCTGGAGGCCCTTGATCTTCTTTGTTAGAACCCTCTGAGGTGTGTCTAATTGCTGCAGGTGCTTAGTATGGTACAAGCCAAATGGAGCATTATACTGAAATATGGGCCAGATAAGTGCTGAGTATAGGCAGGGGTCATAAAACCTTTTGCTCTCAAGGAGATGCCTTTACTAATCAAGTGTGCTACATAGAAAGCTTTCATTACTATATTAGACACATGGTGGTCAAAGTTAAGATCACAGTCAACTTGTGATCACAGGTCGCTGGAAAATGTAATTTGCAAGATTCAAGCTGAAGAAATTTCTCATAATAAGGTAGAGTTAAGAGAGATGCTATTCTCACCAAAAAAACAGACACCTTTGAGGGAAGTATAGCATTTCAAGATACTGGCTACAAAGCTATGTCTTTCTCGTTAACTATTTGGTAATTATTTTATTTTTTTATTATTTTATTATTTTACTTTTGTTAACTGGGAAAGTCAGACTGGATACATATCCATTTTCAGCGGAGGCCCGGGGAGAAAAGCTCCAAACAGATAAACATTTAAAATGCCGTATGCAGTAATATTTAGCAATTTAACAAAAATCAAAAGAAAAATACAAATAGGTTACATATTTAAGAGAATGTTCTAAGTAAGGTAATATTTACAGTGATATTAAGGAATTTAACAAAATTCAAAAGACAACTACAGATAGGTTCCATAATGAAGAGAGGTTCAAAGTAAGGTTTTATTTAGGTAAGAGAAAGTCAACAACAAAGTGGGAGATGGAAGGAAACTATAAAGGGAGAAAAAATAAAACATATAAGAGAAATGAGGGTATAGGAAGAGGAGACAGGAAAAAGAAGCTCATTTATAAAGAAAGAGAGGAAGAATGAGGTAAGAGAAGGGAAGGTAGGGTAGGTAGGGTAGGTAGGGTAGAAGGCAGCAGAGGCTGAGAAAGGAGGTTGCAGTTCAGATATAGAGGAAATTAGCTGAAGGAGGGTACGGAGAGAAAAAGGGAAAATATCTTTGATAGCTAAGATGGATTAATGGATTACATAAGTAATGCTGGGTTTGAGTGGGCCTATCTAAGACTGAGACAAGCTTTGGTTGAAACTCAAGTCAGTGTAGTAACTCAGATTGAGTAATTTGAGTTTTAGTCAGGGTTTAGACAAGGACATAGCCAGTTATTGTACATGTGTGTACTTGTAATTTGTGCAGACAGCTGCCAACATATTGCCAATACATTTGTGCAGTTATGTTCTGTCTTCTTTGATGTCTTCTTTTATTGGTAATTAGATAGAACTGCATACACATAAGTATTGGAGTAATTACTGTTTGCCATTCTCACTTGAAATGTATGAATTATAACAGTTTCTGTAGCCAATATCTCAATCATAGCCTGATACTTTAACCTTTAGAATAAGGTGTTAGGAAACTTGGAGATGAAAAATGCATTTAATCTTAAAGGTAATTAAAGTCATTAAAATCCCAGCATGTCTGGGGAAAGATTAATGGTTCTGTAAGTTACAATTTAAGATAAAGTTTTCATAAATTCAGTCCGAAGACATAAATGTTCAAGGTACCATTTATCTCAAGCTAACAGACGTGTCAAAAGCAACAAGGTGCAAAGTTATTTCTTCATCTGAAACAACAGTTTTCACAGATGAACTTGAAATTCAGAGAAGGCTGCAACCTTCTGGAATTCAGCAAAGCACAGCATTTAAGTAACTGTACTTGACATTCACTTAATGCAGACTTATCACTGATGGGAGCTGAGTAACAATGATTTATCATGTTAAAACTTTTGCACAGCTGTTAATGGATTATATTTTTGTACCATCACATGGCATCTGGTTCCACACACCCCACTTCCCACATCTAGAAAGAAGACTAGAAACAAGAAGTCATCAGCTCAAATATATTTGTTAAAGAAAAAAAATAATGCGTAAATAAGTTAACTGACTGAGATTCTCTTTTGAGGCACCTGCAATAAATTGCTAGTAATGTATAGGAGCATGCACATAATATACTGAAATAAGGTAAATATTTTTACATTTCAGATGTCATTATCCTACATAAAACAACACTTTTTTTGTTTTTCTCATTCTTTTTTCCCTTATTGTTGTGAGTATAATGGTTCTGTTTGATTATTTCACTATTCCCCAATCCTGTGCTCCCTGCAAGATTCCTTTCTCCATGTTTTGAATATTTATCTTAAGTTCATGCTAACTGCTATAGCAATACAATTTTTTTTTTTGCCAAATGACCCAACAGACCATTCCACATGTACATTTTCTCAGTGTACTTTCTACAAAGAAAACCTGGAAAGTTAAATGTCTCAATGCCAGTATAATGATGTGAACACCCCGTTTGTGTTCTTTTCTTGAGATAACTTCTTCCCTTATCTGCCTGTTTGTATGCCTGTTAATCTGTTTAAATATCCATCAGCCTCTGTTTACTTTAACGTTTTTATAACTATATGGGTTCAAAGCCAAGACCTGTGTCAAAAGTGAAACAGGTTAACATAAGCACAAACACACAGTTAACAGACATATTCATAGTACAGACTTGATCAATTCACATACATATAATGCTGTTAACAATAGTGTAAATTCAGTACCCTAATACATTGTGATCCTTAATTGATTTTCTCATACTGATAATGTTATTTAGAAAAATACAAATTCATTATCTTAATACAATGTGATGTTTCATTTATTTTCCAAAACTGCTTTGCCATATCTATTCATAAGGGAGCAAGTACTTATCCCAGCAGGCAACTGACATATATGGATAAGAACCAGTGTATTGCAAGCTAGACTCTCTTAATACATGACACAAACACACACACACACACACACACACACACACACACACACACACACACACACACACACACACACACACACACACACACACACACACGCACACACACACACACGCACACACACACACACACACACGTACAAACACACACACACACACACACACACACACACACACACACACACACACACACACATACACAAATGCACACACATGAACTGTTTAACATATCATCAGTTCACCAACTTAGTATATCCTTGAGATGTGGTTAGAAGCCTGCGACCTACAAGGCAGTCCACAGAGACAGGGGGAGGGCATGCAGACTTCACAAAGCATTTTCGTCTGCTGAGAACTAAGCAAGAAGGCAAAGCAGTGAGAGGCAGCAGTACAGCCAGCTGCATCACTGTGCCATGGTCCATTTGCATTCTGATTGACATATGCTTTTAAAGTGTATAGACAGGTAACACATTATGCAGCACAAATTGGCATGAATAGCAGAAACATTAAGGGTGATGGCAGTTCTAAGAAAAAGCTAGTGTGGCTTCACAATGTTCAAAAAGTGTAGTATATAATACATGCTAACAAGTGAATCCTGACATGGAATATAAAAAAATCCAGAGCGAATATAAATCATGCAAATGTAAAAAATGGATGTATTGTTCCATAGTGCATACCGATTTTAAACTCCATGATTCATGGTGTACAACATGAGTGATGTTAAGAGTAGCAGCAGTATTAATACATCAGTGTGTGTTCAGGTCCGCCATCTGATGCAGTGTCCACAAGATTGCATGTCATGAGTCTATTTAGCACTGGAAGAGGTACTGACAGCATCCGACATACCACTAACTGAGAAACCACCATATCATGCAGCATTTTCCCATGGATAGGGATACTGATAGGGGCCTATTTGAATTGAATCATTCACAAGCAGAATTCGTGGGTAACACATGCTTTACCTAGTACAGTGGCTACAAAGTTATGCATAGCCTTAACATCTTAGCTACACAGACCATTCAGCAACGTATGATAGACACATTACAGAAATCACAAGCATCGCCCTTCTGAATCACAAACTAGCTCCTCACTATAATGTTACAACATACAAATGGACATCTCTGGTTCCTCAGTGCTCAGGACTGTGGATGAGAGAAACAATCGCACATAGGCCCTTTTATAGTATAGCCCATTTCTGTGAGCCATAGGTTGCATCCATGTCCCTATCTAGATCCAACCTACTTCAGAATCCCTGTGATACATTAACAGGAAGGGCTTGTACTCCCCAAACTGCCAGGTGGTCTGTACTACTCAGGGTATTACATATAATGTATCTAGCCACTCCTCCGCTCCACCCTGGTAGTACATGACTCCCACATCTGTCACGTCTAACATATTCCAATGGTCTCTGTGAGGAAAATTGTCATAGGATAATTTGATGTGTTGGCACAAGCACATATTACGTAGATAGGCCTATGAACTGAGGTACCACATAAACAGAGAGCAGGCCACATATAATATGTTGTGTTTTATATGTTTCAGGTAATACCACATATCCCTAGAACTCCACAGCTATTGTAGCATGTTTTTCCTATTGCTTCCTTTGTTTTTGATTTAAGCACTTCCACCACCACAAAAAAATGGTCTAGTTCCAAGCCAGTGTTGTGGGTTCCCAGGTAAGCATACATCATGATATATGCCTTACTGTAAATGACATTTGTCAGAGGATGTCACTATTCCTGAGGTAATTTACCAAGTGGAACTACTTCCTTTTCTTTGGGAGGGTCCATGACTACAGAGACTTTACTGAAATTATTTTGCTTACAGATTGTGATTTTGTAACCTATGCTATGCAAAATAACATCACCACTTTGCATCATGGTAACAAGAGACAGTTACTATGTCAGCTATGCTAATAAAGCCAGTTAGTGACACTCTTTGTTTAACTTCTACTGGTGAACAATGTGACACGGATACATTGCAGCACTAGCAGTAGACATCACGGTGAACATGAAGCATGTGACTTATATGCTCGTCCACATGATATATGCAGACCCATAACTCCGTGGTGAAATGTGATCAACATGTTATGGAACTGTGATGCAGTACAGACTCCATGTCCTAGGCCTGTTGTGCAGTGCTACACCACCTAACACGTGATTCAAAAACTTGAATCTCTGCACTCAGGGATACTGATTTTCTCCTATTGTGGATGTGATTTTGTTGAGCTGGCTACTTTAGGCAGCAGGGAATTAAGTTTTCCACCCTAGTGTGCCAGGGAGAGGAGGACATTCCTGTTGTTTCTGCACAAGAACTACAGGGATTGCATGCTGAATCATTATGATGATCCATTGCTTAAAGTGGGTGCCTGGCACAAGCTGGTTGGAATGGTGTGTGATGCCATTGGAATCACCCATTCTGGACAGCAGTGTGAAACAGGTACAGTGATCTATCTGCTTCATCAGTGGGAGACAAACATTCAGGAGAGGGAGCACTTTTATGTATCCTTTTCTTAACAGGTTTAGTCCTACAACACTAGTAGCTTTTTTTAACAGGGGAGACCCAAGGTGCTATTTATTTATACTACTAGGGAACTTGTCCAGGACATCTTGGAACGTCTCCTACTCTTTTCAATAGGTGCCGTGAAATCTTTTACATCCACATGAGCTGCCACCAACTCAAGAAAATGGGGCCCCTCTTCTAAAGGACTACACCCAGGAGTACAGAACCCCCTAGACTGCACAGTTATGTCATCAATCAATCTGGTGGGGGACTAGAACCCAGAGCCTTCTGCAACAAAGGTAAGTGCGCTACCTGTTGCACCACTGACTCATTTGTATAATGTCTTGTAATTATTAACTGAATATACAAAAATTATGTCAGTTTTAGCTGCTGCAGGGATATAAAAAGAGCATGATAGTCGGATGGCATTACTTGATTAGAATTTTAAAGTTTAAAGTGTTTTCGTTGCTATTGTCAAATACATATATGAAGCGCACAACTTATGAGCATCCTTTGAGTTATAGTTGTGTGGCAGCTATCACGACATTTATAGAATTTTCCAGAGAATAGCTTTTCTTAAGATGGAAGCTTTTAGTATAAAATACAGGCATGTCACACTATGTGAGTAAGTTTATTATCATTAGTCATTTTAAGCATGTGGTACACCTTTGCCTAGGTTATCTGTGATGTCTGCAGGGAATTAATTTCATGTACAAAAACATAAGGCAGACAGTGCTTCTCGTCCCACTTAGGTTATACCTTATCCTAGTTAGTGTGGAAACACTGTTTTGTAAGGCTATAAGAAGCTGTGTATTTGTAAGATTTTAAGCTAGTTGCAGACAGAGGCCAGTGTGCTTTTTTTTTTTTTTTTATAAAAAAGAGTTATGCATACGTAGAACTAACAAATGGATAGAATCCGTGGCAGTAAGGAGACTGTGCACATTGTTTAATGCAATACACTAGAGTCATTAAGAGCATGCTAATGTCATAAGTCATCGAATATGATTCAGAATGATTTGGATGGTTTTTGCACTGCCTGATAGGTAACAGCTGAAGAGGAGCAAGCCATATACTAGCTGCGGAATTAATTTGTTTTCAGTGTGTACAGGTTACAGCTGTCATTTGATCGTTCTCGTAATCCTGTAGCACGCCTTCGGCTTTTTCTCATCTTTTGGAGTTACTGTGTTGATGCGGTGTCTGCATGAAAGAGTTTTATCCAGCCTGATATTTGGAAGGTAACAGTGTAGCAGATGGTCCAAATATAATTCTAGAATAATTCTGCAATGCTGATTTCCTCTGAAACCATTGGAGTACTTATACAATAAAACATGAACAAATGTAAATAAAATTCAGTAAGGAATAGTTATAAGACTTAAATTAATCCTGAAAACAGCGTTGACATCTAGGAACAAAGTTCAAGCTATAAACCAGTTTGCTCTTCCTGTCCTAACTTACAGTTTTGGAGTGACTGACTAGCCCAAAAAGGTGTTGGATAGATTACACAGGAAAACAAGAAGGATGCTTCATGCTCATCAAATTATTTATAAAAATCAATGTATACCAAGATTATATATTCCTCATTCCAAAGGCGGTATTGGCCTCCTTGAAACTGATTACATGTATAGATCTGCAGGCGTAGACTGCATACATATCTCCTGACCTCACAAGACCTAAACATAGTGAAAGTTTTGAAACATGAGGAGATTAAATCAAAAGTTACTTCCCTTCTTAGTCTAGCAGAAGCATATTGGTGTCATGCAGGATAGAAATCAAATGAGAAGTATATAAAAATAAGGCAGGCAATAAAACAAAAGAAAGAATATAAGGTGAAGGATCAGATGAGAAGGCAAGAAATGTGGAAAATGCATAAATATAGGTACAAGTATAGAAAAAACCTGGAACAACCTCATGCTGATCAGGATTAAATGCAGGAATGGTTAAGTAGAGGCAAAGTCAAACCAAAGGATGAAAATTTAATACTGGCGGTTCAAGATAGTGGACTATGTAAATGTTGGTTTAGAAAGTTCATTGAATATGTGAGAGAAACACACAAATGTAGGTTTTGTAAAACAAAATGGAAACAGGTGCACACCTTGTTGCTGGTTGTGACATACTAATGACAGAAGGACTGTATACTGAAAGGCATAATAATGTGGCAAGACAGTTACACAGGGGATTGTACAAACAATATAATATTGAAGTAGCTGAAAAACACTGGAAACATGAGCCACAAAGCATCATAGAAAATGATAAAGTCTACATAATTTACAATGGTATTAAAACCCAAAAAACATTTGGAGAAATAAAAAAAAAAGTATTAGCAGAGGTGCAGGACAACAAATTGATAACACAGTTTGTTCAAGACTAGATAGCTTTTCATATGTTTTACTTTGTTTCTCCATTGCCTTAGTTATGAAAAGTTATAATAACAAAAAAATGAAGATACATTTACCTAGTTCATGATGAACTCAGTTGTTCCCATTTACTCATAAGCCATCTATATGGAAGACACATAATTTCAAACTTTCTGTTACACTTTTTATGCCCAAAAAAAAACTCAGTTACCTTAATGGTTTCCTTATTTTGTTACCTTTTTATAGGTTCATAGGTTCACAGGAGATTACTAGGCTAACAGCTCAAGAGCCTTTATAAGCCTAGCCATTATTACATAAACGTTACCCAATTTTCAAGCCCTAAGGGCTAGAGGATGACTAAGGTTTGTGCTGATGCCTCTGAGTATTTTACAGACTGCCCCTGTCCATAAGGGACTTGGGTACCACTCCAGGAGTGAATTTACAATGGTACCATTCCAAGAGTGAATTTACAATGGTACCATTCCAAGAGTGAATTACCACTCCAGGAGTGAATTTACAATGGTACCACTCCAAGAGTGAATTTACAATGGTATCATTCCAAGAGTGAATTAGCACTCCAGGCGTGAATTTACAATAGTACCACTCTAGGAGTGAATTTACAATGGTACCATTCCAAGAATGAATTACCACTCCAGGAGTGAATTTACAATGGTACCATTCCAAGAGTGAATTTACAATGGTACCATTCCAGGAGTGAATTTACAATGGTAGTATTCCAGAAGTCAGTTTACAATTCTGCATTCATTGATCCAAACTGTGTTTGAAGACAGTCAGGGATGGGGTCTGCTTAATGTGAATAAGAAGCCTGTTCCAGAGAAGGGGTCATCTCTGAGACATATATCTGTCTCTCTAGGATGTTTTGTTCATGTCACAGCCAGGTTTAGACCCCTACATCAGGTGGTTCCTGTACAGGTTGTCCTGCGAGTGTGATACAGTTACAGCAGGTTGTATTTGAGAATACCCTGGTAGTTAGGCATAGATCACCCCTTAATAGTTTGCAGGAAAGAAAGAAGGAAAAGGAATAGGGTTTTTAGTCAATCCATGTTGGACATTTTGCTTACACCCTGTAATTTTTTTTTTTTTTTTTTGTTAGGAACCTCTGAGGCCATTCCAGCTGTTACAAGTGCCTGGTCAATACATGCCAGAAGATGCATTGTACTACTTGGTCAGATGAGGACCAAGTAGAGTGGAACTTTAACTTCCTTGATTTAGATAACATACCTTTATTTACAAGCTGTGATACATAGAAGGATTTCCTCATTACTTCCTTATTGCCTATAGCTGTTATCTATTGAATATAGTCATCAGCAATCATTTAAGATTGTCTCCCTTCCTGCTGTATTGCCACACATATGTATTTATAAAATAATTTTAGGTTCATAGGTTCATAGGTTGATACTAGGCTATCTGCCCTAGGGCATTTATAAGCCTAGCCAGAGTGTGTTTGGCTTTCGCCACCCTTTTAGATTAGTTGACTGTGCCTCTGTATAGTAGGTCACAGAAGACAGCCCTTTTAAGGTTAGTTTACTGTGCCTCTGTCTAGTAGGGACACAGAAGAGATCCCAGGGGTAAACCTACGATCTCCCATCCACTCGTCAAGATTTCTCTTGAAGAGGGCCATTGAGGGGCTCTGCCTAACATGGATTAGGATTTTGTTCCAGTGTGAGGGGAGCCTCTGGGATATTTTCTGTGCTGAGGTTTAAGTCCCTGGAGTGTGTAGCTCTAAGGGATTTGGATTTCCTGAGGTGGAGCATGTCTATTAATTCTGGTTTGTATATGGTTTTATACATCAGGCACAGATCGCCTCTGAGTAGGCGGTAAGCAACTGAGTAGAGCTGGAGTTTCTTTAGCCTAACTGCAGAGGACATCTGTTTTAGTCCCTTGATCCTCTTGGTGAGGTACTTTTGGGGTCTTTCCAGTTGCTGCAGGTGTTGGGTAAGGTACATCCCACATGGGGGATTTTATTCAATTATGGGCCTGATGAGTGATGAGTAGAGGGGCACAATGACCTCTCTTGATCTAGATGTGAACCCTTTCGTGATAAGGTGGGCTATATAGAAGGTCTTTCTAACCACTTTGGCAATGTGATTGTCAAAGGAGAGATTGCTATCTACTTGGGTCCCCAAATCCCTAATTACTTCTTCCGTACTTAGTGGATTAACACCTATGTGGTAATTTGTGGGCACTTTGTTTTTCCCAAAGGGGATGACTATGCACTTTTTGGCATTTAGCTTTAGGCCATGGCTCTGGCACCAGTTATCTGTCTCTGTGAGACCCTTTTGGAGGATGCTTGTGTCAGTCGGCGAGTTGATTATGGCACCCAGTTTGCAGTCATCTGTGAACTTAGTCAGCCATAGTCCTCCCGTGTTAGCCTGTACCTGAAAGAAATATATACCAAACAAGAGAGGTCCCAGGACTGAGCCTTGTGGGATGCCACTTGTAACTGGTTTAGAGTCTGACATGGCACCTGCAATTTTAACCATGTGGGTTCTATCCCTGAGCCAGTTTGCAACCCATCTTGTGACATAGGGGTTGATATTTAAGCTGGTGAACTTATTTATGATGCCCGAGTGGGGTATTGTGTCGAAGGTTTTGCAAGGTCCGGTAGGCTGTGTGGACTACCTTCCCTTCACCTATGGCCTTGGTGACTGTTTCAAAGAAGTTGACCAGGTTCAAGAGGCAAGATCTGCCATTAACAAAGCCGAATTGGGTAGGATCCAGTGTTTGGTGGTTCCCAATGTCTTTGTTTATGAGTTTCATGATAATATGCCCCATAACTTTGCAGACCAGGCTAGTCAGGCTTATAGGGCGATAGTTTCCGGGGTCCATTGTGGCACCACCTTTGTGGAGTGGGACCACTGTTGCTGTACGCCATTCCTTGGGTACATATCCTGTAGTAAAGCTGAGACTGAACAGTGACTTTATGTGAGGGTTCAGTTCCTCTTGGAGCTCGTGTAAGACACAGCCCGGGACACCGTCTGGTCCCATTGATGCTGTGTTTTTTGCTTTGGAGATGGCAGCTCTCACCTGTGCATCTGTGATGTCAGGGAGGCTACACTCTGTTGGGATAGACATTTGCTCTTTTTGGGGGGAAGGGGGGGCGTTTGTACTGAACCTGTCTGTGGGTTCAATGTATTTTTTGTCATTTTGCACTAACTCAGAGCATATCTGGGAGTTGCCACCCAGATTTCTGACATAACTAAAGAAGGCCTTATGATTATCTTTAGCGTCTTGTACAATTTTTCTTTCGAAGCTGTCCTTAGATAATTTTATGAGGGATCGTAGTTTCTTGCTAGTACTGATCAGGGATGCCTTCCCTTTTTGGGATTTTGCTCTATCATGTAATAGCTTCCTCCTTCTGTTGTATAGCTTATTTATGGCTGGGGTCCACCAGACAAGTCCTGCCTTTGGATGAGTGAGTCTTGGTTTTATTTGGGATAGCACGATCCATGCATTCCTGTAGGTGTCCATAGAATGTGTTTGTAAAGGATTCTGCAGTTTGGGCCATATTTTCCACTGGCCGGGGGCTTTAAAGGATTCTACCTCAGTTTTGAGAAGTGTGAAGTTTGCTTTTGAGAAGTTCTTCACCGTGGTTTCCTTGGCTGGGGAAGGGGACGGGATATGGATGTCCAGTGAGATTAATTTATGGTCAGATCTTACCAATGAGGGGTATAACTCTGGTATGGAACATAGAGTCCCCATGTTGGTGATGATCAGGTCCAATATGTTTTCCCCTCTTGTGGGAGTGGTGACCAGTTGTTCCATAGCATTTGAGTTTATAAATTCTAGGAACCATTGGGCGAGGGTGTTAGGGCTTGAGTAGTGCTCCCAGTCAATGTTTGGGTAGTTGAAGTCACCCAATATGATGGTGTTTGGAGAGACCTTCATATTCTCCAGTGTTCTCAGGAAAGCTGAGTGGGGTTCCTGAGTTTGGGAGGGTGGTCTGTAGCACGCTACAAACTGAAAGGCAGTTTTTCCCACTGTTAGTTGCACATGGATGGTCTCTGATGCTTCGTGCAGTGCCACTAACCTGGAGGTGTGGGTATCTTTGATGAATATGGATACCCCCCCTCCTTTTGTGGTTCGGTCCGAGTTTGGGGCCGAAAAGCATGATATGAGGTATAACCTGGTAGTGCTGACGTGCTCTCAGGAGCCTTGAACCAGGTTTCTGTTACTGCACAGATATCTATATTCTCCATACTGAGGAGAGCCTTGAGTGCGTGCATCTTGAGGTTTAGACTTCTGGCGTTGAGCAGCATTACCCTTAGTTTCTTTTTCCTTGTGTTGTCTATGGAGGTGGGTTTGTCTTTTGAGCCTTGCCTAAAAAAGGCACTATGGGGGTGGCAAGAGCCTTAGCCAATATTCGAAAGCCCAGGGGTGACAGGTGCAAGCCATCCCTAGCGAAGCAACGTGGCTTGTCGAGGATATCATCCTAGGCTGACAGACACTGGATCCCCTTTGAATGACACCAATACTTTAGCCAATTGTTAAAATTGATCATTTTGTATTTATACTTTGGCATCATTCTTGGTGAGGGTAAGATGCTACTCAAGGTCAGTGTCATACCGGCCTGGGCTACATGATCAGAGAGCTCCTCTTTGTCTCTTTTCATGTTGTCCAAGGAGGTACATCTCAGGTCATTCACACCAGCATGGACAATGATGGAGTCATATTTGTACTTGCTTTGGAGTGACCTGAGTGCTTGTGTTTTGTGGGGGATCCTGGCACCCGACAGGCAGCTTACAGTGACCTTCTCCTTGTTCAGCCTGGTGAGTGGGACGTCAGTGTGTCTGACAATAGAGTCACCTATTACAAGTGTATTAGGTGTGTTGTTTAGCCTTAGGGGTTGTGACTGTGTGGCACACTGACTTTGTGAACTATGTGATATGTGGGTATTGTTGTGGGGTAGCTCTTGCTTGGATGTCTGCTTTGGAGGTCTCTGCTGCTTGGGCAGATTTTTATTTAGAGCCTCCGAGTATGTTTTTGTGTGTTTATGTGTTTATTCTTCTGTTGCGATTGGTCTATGTGAGACTGGATTTGTGGTGTATGTGCTTACCTTCTCCTCCTGACTGACTGCACCAGTACTGGGTTGAGAGAGCTCAGCCTCCAGTTTGGCTATATAGTTGCATCTCTCACATATATTTGAGCTTGTTGGGAGGAGGGGAGGGTGGTCTGTGTACATAAGGCAGTTGTAACATTGCCTCAAGATTCCCAGATTCACCAGCTGGACTGGAGAGTAAACCCGAAACTGACTTTTGGACATGCCAGAATAGTATAAGGAACTACTTTTTGACTGATCAAAAAGGACTAATAGGGAGCCAAGTACTTAAAGGGAGTATAAGAGGGTGTAGTGCTTTAGTTTATTAGTGCTTACTTATAAGATTACTTATACGAGCAACTGCAGGGCTTTAGAATGAAAATAGAGTGCTTACTTTGAGATTTAGAACAGTTCTAAGGGAAAAAGTGAAGAGCAGACTTTGTGGAGCCGAGAATAGTTTAAACTTGTTTAAGTGGTGCTGCCCGATGCTGCGCTATGCGCAAAATCATGCAAAACCACGCAAATGCGGGTTTTAAAGCAGGGAAACTAAAAGAGATAGGAATCGACCCAAAACAGCCAATAAGCTACTAGTTTCAGGGCTGAGACCACTCCTCCATGAACAGATAGGCAGCTCAAAGCTCCCCACTCTCACGGGTGAACAGAGAAGCTTCCTCCTATCCAAGTAAGGATGTGGGCAACACAGGAAACTATACCACAGTCCAGAATTCAGCAAAACCTGAAATCTGGACTAATCTAGTTCAGCAAAGGTGGGAAAAGAGAATATTTTTTGGGGGGTTTTTTGTTTGTTTTTTTCAGGAAACAGCAGAAAAACACACAGAAAACACTGTAAATGCTATAAACAGGCTAGTGCACTTTAGTGTGTAGCCTACAACAGTTGTACAATATGAAAACAACTTAAATTGATATAAAACAAGTGCAAAAACTGTAAAAAGCAGAAGGCAAATGCAATTTAAACTTTTTAAAGCACAGATCAGTTAGAAATTCACTTTTTAGGCAGGAAAAGGCAGTCGGAGCAAAAAAAAAAAAACAGAAAAAATACTTAAATCTGGAAAAGTCTCTTTGACTAAAATCTGGTTATGTTCTTCACCACTCCTTGAGGTATTTTCTCTCTTCAATATATTCCTAAACATACAGAGCCTCTAGTTATGGCATAGTGCCATGCTTATAACTCTGGGCTATAATTTCAAATGCATTAAATAAAATTGCTTCTAAACTTGATGCAACATTACAAAAGAAAATGTGAAGTCTGCTTCCCATGCAAGTTTCAATAAAGAGGACTACGTCACAATCAGAGAACATGAGCCATGTTACCAACAAAAAGATGGGGGAGGAGAATTAAGCTGCAAACAAAAAAAATAAAATAAAGAGAGAGGCAGTGAGACAGGGAAGTTCTAGTAAAGCATGACAGAAAACATATCTGAAAATAAAAATCATTCAACACCATAAAAGAAAATGTAGAAGCTGAAGATATATTTTCACCCATGTTTTAATTACTTCCACTGCATGAATGAAGTGTGATATTCTGTCATCATTGAATAAATTAAATGAATATGCTGGTGCTTCCTGCATACATCAAATGTCTACTACAGATATGAGTAAAGGAAGCACGACTGAACTGCGAAACCCTCAAGACATATACTGAAACTACACATTCTAACAAAACCTGACAAAGAGTAAAAATCTGCTGAAAAGAACAGCAATGGAGAAATGCAAAATGAGGGTGACATTGACTGAAACGTCACTAAATAAAGGCCAAATTGAAAAAGTGTCTCACTGATTCACACAAACATACTGTGATGATTCTGTAAAAATGTTGTTTCAGAAGGTCCTACAAGAAGAAGAATCTTTACTAATTCATAATACTGAGACTTTTTAAGAAGAACAATTGCAATACCTTAAGTAAATCCAGAAATGCTTTGCATACAGTACATTTTTAGTAACTTTGGTAACTTTCTTTGGGTGCGTTTAATATCTGAAAGTATGGAAACGTTCATACATTATATGTGTTCCTATTATTTCCTCGAAGATATGTTCTATTGAACGCCTCTTCATTGAACTTAAAACCGCAAAATTTGAAAACAGTGAATGTCCACATAAGTGATTTCTATCCTTGGGAAAGAAATCACTTGGCCATTCTCTTCAGTTTGCCATTTTCCCCGCTGTAGTGCGATCTCGGAGTTGGTATATTTAGTTAGGGTGTGTGTGGAGGGCACAGCCCCCCACTTTGTAGTGTTTATGGTTATTTGTTGGCATTTATAGGGCAAGCGATTTCTTTCCAAGGGAAAGAAATCACTTATGTGGAGGTCCGATATTTTGAAAGTTTGCAGTTTTAGGGTCGATGAAGAGACGTTCGATGGAATACCTCTTCAAGGAAATAATTGTAGACTCCATTATACACCATCAATTTTACAGGTGCCTGCTATTTCCAGGCACTGAACCAGTTTAGAGCTAATTCACAATATCCATTCTTGTGTGTTATTGCCCTACCGACTGTGTACAATTTGTTACTCAATAAAATGCGACCATTTTACAAAAGTAGAATGTTAACCACAGTTATAGTAGTATCCCATTTCACTCTAACTTAGATTTAATTATGGAAAATATATTATGGGATTTATTATTAATGTGTTAAGGGTTACAACTGTATAACATCCCTACTATTACTGGAAAGTCCCAGACAGGATATGTTATGAGATTTAAGTGCAGTATTTTTTTTATTATTATTTTGTTTTGTTTTGTAAAGCATAATCCCTACCTCACAACCTTACCATGCATGCTTTTCAGACCTGTGTCACAGGTAGCTGCTGCTCATGTGGACCAGGAGATCACTGAAGTGTCTAGGCTAATTTCTCATTTCATCTAGACTACTGACTGGTTACCTAATCTGCTCAAGATCACTCAGTGAATAAATGGAGTAAAACAGAATCAAATACTGGACAACAGGGCTTAGCTCATTATACACACAACCTTCTACACTTATCTGTTATTATATAAACTGAGAAATTGTGTAACATGACAGCTCACAGTAATGTGCAGCAAACTTACATCCCTAAGCTCATACTTTGCAGTGCGACTGTAAATAAGGAAATGAATGCAAACACACATATATACGTGTATGTGCGTGAGATTAGAGCTTCTTGGTTATAAATAAAAAAGGAACATCTGGACGATATTAATAAGGTTTCTTTGGAAGAAATACAGCAGTGCAAAGTTAGCTCAAGAGATGCCTGACCAAAACCTTCAATTTTTGTTATCTTAAATCACACTGATCCAGTCATCCAACAAGAGTCAAAAATTCTTATTCAAAATGTCCCTATAGCCTCAAGGAGGGCATAACAAGATACACCAAGAGAAATTTTGAGGCTGCTCATCCAATTATCTAAAGTTACCTTGAAAGTACCAAGGGTGATACTCTGCTTGATATGTAGTGGAACTTTGTTCCAGATGTGAGTGATATTTTAGGATATGAATCTGTCATGCCAACACACCTTATTTAGTTACTGATGAAGGCTGATTTCTTTTAACCATGTATTCGATGTACCATTAGTGCTGTGAAGTAATAGGAGATCAAAGAGGGCTGGATCTTTCATGGCACGAAAGGCTAGACATAGATCTCCATGGAGAAGTCTGCAAGAGACAGAGTACAGAGAAAGGGGTTGCCAATCTCTCCTGATAAATAACATATTTGAGGCCCCTGATCTTTTTAGATATGACTATCTGAGGTCTCTCAAGTTGTATGACATGTTTAGCTAAATACGTGCCAGAAGATGTTTTATATTTAATAATGGGTCTGATAAGATATGAATAAAGGGAAATTAAGACTTCTATAAATCTAATAGAGATGCCTTTGAAAATTAAATAAGTTAAATAGAAGGCTTGAACAAATCCAGAGCGTTTTTGGCTAGGCTTGAAATGGTCTACAGACTAATTCCCTAGTGCTTACCTATGAAAGAATAAAAAGACTGGAAGACTAGCTATTATATACAATAAAATATTACCACTTCATCCCACCCTCATTCCAAAATGCAAAAATTCTAATTGTCTTCCTTAAAGTAAGTCAGCACATCTGGATTATTACACTACATGCATTTCCCCAGTTCATAACATTACCACAACTGAAGGTATTCTATCTTGGGTACCTGTATCTGCAGATATACTTAAAAAATTATACTGGTCCATTAAAATGCTTTCTGAACTACTGTGAGGGTATGATGGTGAAATAATAAGGAATTAGCAACAAGAGTAGCCAGATATCTTACAACAGTGTCTGATTGGAGGAGTGCTGATATGTTAAGTGAAACTATTTTGTTTATTAAAATGAACTATGTTACATTTTTTAATTTAATTTGAGACCTACCTCTTTTATCTCATTAATTTACTTGAAAAAGTAATTGAAACAGTAGGTAGTAATAATATAGCGCATACAGCATATCTGGATCTGGCCAAGGCTTTTGACTCTATTCTCCATGTTGTTCAACACAATGGTCTCAAATTAAATGTGACAAAAATGTAGCATAATTCATTTTGCTTAACTAACCATTTTACCTATGATATAGGCAGGGTTGGCAGATTTCTAAATGGACAGGTAGGAACCAAAAAAAAAGGTCTTTCATGTGGAACCGTCTGCTGTTCTGCATTAAAAAGTGGCTCCACTTTACAATTTTTGATTAGCTCATATGCGAGCCAATCAAAAATCACACAGCAGAGCGTCTTCTGTTCAATGTGGAAAATCCCATTGTTTCACATTGAAAAGAAGTGGCTCCGCTTTGTGATTTATGATTGCCCGTATGTCGGTATATGATCCAATCAAAAATCACAAAGTGGAGGCTGTTTCACTGAGATTTTAACAGGCAGTGCAGGAGTCAGGATTGTGCTGCTGATCTCGAGAAAGTCCCACTCAAACAGGGATGCCTGGTAACCCTGGATATAGGTGACCCCCATATGACACTATTGTTAGGGATCTAGGCATTCTTATTGATAATGCCTTATCATTTGACCATCGTGTTTCTGCATTTGTTCAGAAAGCCTTTCATTTAGCTCATTTAATTTTCAACAGTATCTTCCTGAGATATAAAAAAGTTGTAATTC
Organism: Protopterus annectens; assembly: GCF_019279795.1. Taxonomy (NCBI): domain Eukaryota; kingdom Metazoa; phylum Chordata; order Ceratodontiformes; family Protopteridae; genus Protopterus; species Protopterus annectens. Next base: position 1,622,636,363 of record NC_056726.1, read on the forward strand.
CCCCTTACTAACTAGGATGCACCTTTTTATATGTGTTTGTATAACTATATCAATCAACTTCAGAGACCTCAGAGACTGGTATATAAAAAGTAGTGTGACATCAAAAATCTCAGCTACCAGGACAGACTATATGCCTTTTCTCTGTGCTCAGTCTCTTATAGACTCCTTAGTGGAGATCTTCATCTAATCTTATGAGCTATGAAATATCCAGCCCTCTTTGACCTCTTATTCCTTCACAGAACAATGTGCATTACATGCCCAGTAAAATGCACTAAACTTTCACCAACAAATAAATAAGACACATTGCTGTGATATATTAAGGTCACAAAGTGTCCCTCGCCTGTGGAACAAACTTCCACTTCATCTCAAGTGGAGCAGCAAGTGATGCGACAGTTAGCATTGTCACCTTAGAGCAAGAGGTTCTCTGGTTTGATTTTGTGCGGAGTCTGCATGTCCTCCTTGCATTCATGTGGATTTCCTCCAGGTGCTCTGGTTTCCTCCCACATTCAGAAGACATGCATCTGGAGCATTTCTCACCAGGCATTCCCTGAAAATGAGCTCTGTTCCAATCAATCTTTCCCAGTAAACAAACATAAATTAAAGTAGAACAGCAGCCTTCAAGGTAAACCTAAATAATTGGATGTAAAGCTCCATATTCTCCCCTTTTCTATTTGTTATTGTCCTTTTTGAGGTTAGACAGAACTTTTAACTATTAATTTGTTGACTGTTAAAAGAACTATCTAACTAATTAACTAAATGAAATAGCTGCTGTGCAATTTCTACTTTTGTGTATTTACTTCATTTCTGCAGGGGAACTCAAAAACATTTAGTGAAAAAATCTTTTTTTTCATTCTATATCTGCCCTTTTCAGTGCCACTGACCCTTTCTGCTGTATCATGCTCATACGAATCAGCTCAATCTGAGACTCCAAGATCACAGTTAATAAACACAAGTAAAATAAGCCAACCATATCAAATTATTTTGATAAATGTTAGCATCTATAAGAAAATCATTTTTCTTCAATAGATGAACACCTACAGTTATATATCTTGGGTCTATTAGATATTATTATACACTTTGTAGAACCATATGTTCATAGATGTATACTAGATTAACAACCACTACAGCTCTTATAAGCCTAACTGTGCAACACAAACGTGACTCAAAATTTTGATTCCTATATGGGGTGATTTACTGACTTATTCTTTTCATCAGAGACATAGGTGCCAGAGCAGTGGTGAATATCAAATTATCCATCCATTGATCCAAGTTGCATTTAAAGTGGGTTAGGGAGGAATTCTGCTTCATGTGGATGAGGAACCTGTAACAGAGTATGATAATTCTTTGATAAGCTTATCTGTCTCTCCAGCATGTCCTATTCATATCACAACAAAATGTTTATATTGTAGTTCTGATGCTGTTTTGTGGATGTGCAAAAGGTTTATAAAAACGGGGACCAAGGATGTCTTGTACACCAGGCAAGGATCACCTCTCAGAAGTCTGTTTGATACCAAATAAAGAGACATGGCTTTAGGGGGATAATGGCAGGACATTGCGTTTACTCCCTGTATTCCTTTTCAAGGAACCTTTGAGGTTGTCCTAGACAGTGCGTATGTCTAGTGAGGTACATATGAAGTGGATATTATACTCTAAGATGGGTTTGATGAGGGCCAAGTGCACTGATATAATGATCATTCTGGACCTGAATGCCATGTCTTTACTTATAAGTTTAGCAGCATACAAGGATTTTCTTCCTACCTTGGACAAATGTTAGTCAAAGGCTTGGATACTACCTACATCAATTCCCATGTCACTGACTAGTGAATCAATTTTTTGGGGTGTTTTATTGATGATATGGATACCTGGGTGGCCGAATTTCCAAAAGGTACTATAGTTTAGAAGTTTAAGTGTTGTCTGTTTTAGATCTTCCGGACAGGTGGTGGAATTCAGTGACTACTCCCAGTTTGCAGTTATCTTTGGACTTGACCAGACAGAGGATTTTGACATTGGTTTTGACCTCCAATCACAAAGAGGAGCAGGCCCAGCAAAGATCCCTGAGGGATTCTATTGGTAACTGCCCTCTTTGTGGAAGTGGCATCATCGATCCTATCCTCTTGTGTCCTATCCATGAACCAGCTAGCAATCCAGAGTGTTATGAAGGGGTTTATGCATAGTGCCGTAAGTTTTTGACAATGCCTGACTGGGGTATTGTATCAAATGCTTTAGCTTGATCTAGGTAAGCAGTATGCACCTCTTTCCCTTCATCCATTGCCTTAGAGACCTTTTCATAGGTTCATAAGTAGGTACTAGGCTATCTGCCCAAGGGCATTTATAAGTCTAGCCAGAGTGTGTTGGCTTTCGCTGCCCCATTGATTAATTAACTGATCCTCTGTCAAGCAGAGCCAATGAAGTGATCCCAGGGGTGTATTTTCTGTTACCCATCCACTCGTTAAGGTTTCTCTTGAAGAGTGTTAGTGAGGGGCTCTGCCTGATGTAATTTGGAATTTTGTTCCAAAGCATGGGGAGTCTCTGTGACAGGAATCTATCCTTCCATCATGTTCTATTTATTGTTGTGGAAAGGTTTAGCTCACTAGAGCTCGTGGCTCGCAGTGACTTGGATTTCTTTAGGTGGAGCATGTCCATCAATTCAGAGTTGGACATGGCTTTGTAAGTCAGGCAGAGATCACCTCTGAGTAAGCGATATGCCACTAAGTACAGCCAGAGTTTTTTTCAGTCGGGCTGCATAGGACATATGTTTGAGACCAGTAATCCTCTTGGTGAGGTACTTTTGTGGTCTTTCCAGCTGGTGGAAGTGCCTTGTGAGGTACAGCCCAAATGGGGCATTGTACTCTATGATGGGTCTAATGAGTGACAAGTAGAGGGGCACTATAACCTCTTTATTTCTAGATGCGAACCCTTTAGTAATTAGATGAGCCACATAGAAGGATTTCCTAACTACTTTGGCAATATGATTGTCAAAGGAGAGATTACTATCTACCTGGGTCCCCAGATCTCTTATTACCTCTTCTGTATTAAGGGGGCTGCCACCTATGTGGTAATTTGTGGGTGTTTTGCTTTTCCCAAATGGGATGACTATGCATTTTTTGGCATTTAGCTTGAGGCCATGACTTTGACACCAGGTGTCTGTCTCAGTAAGGCCCTTTTGGAGGATGTCCATGTCAGCCGGAGAGTCAATTATGGCTCCCAGTTTGCAGTCATGGGAGAACTTGGTTAGCCATAGTCCTCCTGTGTTTGCCTGCACTTCTGAGAAGTATATGGTGAACAGTAGGGGTCCCAGGACCGAGCCTTGTGGGACACCACTTGTGTCTGGTTTAGAGTCAGACCTGGAGCCCACTATTCTTACCATGTGAGTTTTGTCTGTAAGCCATTTGGCAACCCATCTCGTGACGTAGGGGTTTATGTTCAGGCTGGTGAGTTTTTCTGTAATATCTGAATGGGGAATGGTGTCAAAAGCCTTGGCGAGGTCAAGGTAGGCTGTGTGAACCATCTTTCCCTCATCTATGGCCTTGATGACTGTCTCAAAGAAGTCAACCAGGTTTAGTAGGCATGATCTGCCCTTAACAAAGCTGAACTGGGTCGGGTCAAATGTTTGGAGGTTCCCAATGTCTTTGTTAATGAGTTCCATGATGATGTGCTCCATAGCCTTGCAGACCAGGCTAGTCAGGCTTATGGGGCGATAGTTACCAGGGTCAATTGTGGCCCCTCCTTTGTGGAGAGGAATAACCATTCTGTGCGCTATTCTATGGACACGTAGCCTGTGGAGAGACTGAGGCTGAACAGCGTGTTTAGGTGGGGGGGGGGTTAGTTCGTTCTGTAGTTCGTGCAAGATGCAGCCTGGGACACCATCTGGTCCCATTGATGCTGTGTTTTTGGCTTTTGAAAGGGCTGTTTTCATGTGTGCGTCTGTGATTTTTGGGACACTACACTTTTCCAGTATTGTTATGGGCCCTTTTGGAGGTGAGAGGGGGGTGAAGTTTGCACTGAATCTATCTGCCAGGATGTTGGCAATATCAGTAGGTTCAGTATATTTTGTGCTATTTTACACTAGTTCAGTGCATATCTGCGAGTTGCCACTTAGTTTCTTAACATAGCTAAAGAAGGCTTTGTGGTTATCTTTTGAATACTTGGCTATTTTTCTTTCAAAGTTAGCCTTGGATGATTTCATGAGGGACCTCACTTTCTTACTGATACTGATCAGGGATGCCTTTCCTTCTTGGGATTTGCTTTTTTTCTGAACTAGTTTCCTCCTTCTATTGTATAGCCTGTTTACTGCAGGAGTCCACCAAACTGGTTTCCTTCTCTTAGTGGTGTCTTGGTTTTGCTAGGGATGGCACTATCCATGCATCCTTGTAGGTGCTCATAGAGTGCATTTGTAAAGGTTTCTGCATCTTAGGCAGCATTATTCTTTAGCATGGGGGCTGCGAAACTTACCACCTCTGTCTTAAGTAAGGTGAAGTTTGCTTTAGAAAAGTTTGTTACTGTGGTTTCCTTAGTTGGAGGTGGTGGTGGGGTGTGGACATCCAGAGTGATTAGCTTATAGTCTGATCTAACCAGTGACAGGTTGACCTCCGGTGTGAAACACCTGTCGCCCATGTTGGTGATGACCAGGTCCAATATGTTTTCACCTCTGGTAGGGGAGTTTACCAGCTGATCCAGGGCATTAGAGTTGATGAATTTCAGGAAGCGCTGGGCCTGGGAATTTGTATTCAAGTATTTTTCAAAGTGAATGGTAGGGTAATTGAAATCACCCAATATCAGGGTGTTTGGTAGGACCTTCATGTTTTCCAGTGTCTCCAGAAAGGTGGAGAGGTGGTCCTGGGTCATGGAGGGTGATCTGTAGCAGGCCACAATTTGCATTGCAGATTTGCCCGATGTTAGTTGCACATGGACGATCTCAGAGGTATCATGCTGCGCCACTAACCTGGAGGTGTAGGTATCCTTGATGAATATGGATATGTCCCCTCCTTTTGTGTTTTGGTCCATGTTCTGTGGCCAAAACGTGTGGTATGAGTTATAGCCCGGTAGTACTGGGGTGCTTTCTGGAGCCTTGAACTAGGTTTCAGTTACTGCACAGATGTCGATGATCTCCATATTGAGGAGTGCTTCGAGTGCATGCATTTTGAGATTTAAACTCCTGGCATTGAGTAGCATAACCCTCAGTTTTTTGTTAATTGTGCTGTTTACAGAGGTGGGTTTGACTTTTGAGCCTTGCCTAAAAAAGGCACTATGGGGGCAGCAAGAGCCTTGGCCAGTATTTGAAAGCCTAAGGGTGACAGGTGCAAGCCATCTCTTGCGAAGCAACATGGCTTGTCGAGCATGTCATTCCAGGCTGACAGGCACTGGATTCCCCTTTGAATGACACCAGAAACTTAACCAATTGTTGAAATTGATCATTTTTTCTTTATACTGAGGTATCATTCTTGGCGAGGGCAGAATGCTACTCAAAGTCAGGGTCATACCAGCCTGGGATACATGATTAGAGAGCTCTTCCATGTCTCTTTTCATGTAGTCCAGGGAGGTACGTCTCAGGTCATTCACACCAACATGAACAATGACAGAGTCATATTTGTACTTGTTCTGGAGCGACCTGAGTGCTTGTGTTATGTGGCAGATTCTGGCTCCCGACAGGCAGCTAACAGTAACCTTCTGCTTGTCCAGCCTAGTGAGTGGGATGTCAGTGTGCCTGACAATAGAGTCACCTATTACTAGTGTGTTAGGTATGGTATTTTGCCTTAAGGGCTGTGATTGTGCGGCACACTGATTTTGTGTTTTATGTGCTGTCTAGTTTGTGATGGGAAGTGCAGGTTGTTTGGGTGTCTGCTTTCATGGTGTCTGATGCTTTTGCAGGTTTTTATTTAGAGCCTCTGAGTATGATTTTGTGTATTTATGTGTATTTTTTGCCAGTGCTGTTTTAGTAGGTCTGTGTGCGGCTGGAGTTGTGGTGCAAGTGTTAACCTTCTCCTCTTGACTGTCTGTTCAAGTCTTGGGTGGAGAAAGCTTAGCTTGCAGTTTGGCTGTATAATTGCATCTCTCACATATGTTAGTGCTTTGTGGTAGGAGGAGAGGGTTGTCTGTGTACATGAGGCAGTCGTAACATTGCCTCAGGATACCCAGATTCACCAGCTGGACTGGCGAGTGCACCTGAAGTTGCCCTTTGGTCATGCCTGAATAGTAGGGTGAGCTGCTTAGTTGCTTGGTTGATGAGGGGTGAATAAAGAGCCTTGCCCTGCCGGGCAATCAGTGTCAGGGTATATTAGTGCTTGCTATTAGGTCTGAGCAAGTGCTGGGCTGTAAGATGATTTTTGAGTGCTTAGGTTGAGAGTTAGACTAATTTCAAGAGAAAAACTGAAGAGGAGACTTAGTGGAGCCAGGAATAATTTAACCGTAGCTAACAGGCACTGTGCAAAACTGTGCAAATGTGGTTTTTATAGTAGGGAAATGAAAGAGATAGAAATGAGCCCAAAATGGCCAATAAACTACTAACTTCTGGGTTGGAACCACTCCTCCAGGCACAGATATGTTGCTGAAAGCTCCCCTCTCTCACAGGTGAAAAGAGAAACTTCCTTCTATCCAAGTAAGCTATGGGCAACTCAGAAACTAGTATCACAGCCCTGAATTTAGCACTAGCCTGAAAACTGGACTATACTAGCTTAGAAAGGCAGGAAACAAGGATTTTTTGTTTGTTTTTTTTGTTTTTTTTTTGAAAAGATAAGGCAAAAACAGTAAAAAATACACTTAAAACAGCTTTAAACGACTACAAATGATCAGAAAAGGGTGTGTAGCCTACAACAGTTAAACAAATTATTTAAACAAAATATTTTTAAAAGGGCAGGCAGTCAAATAAGTACAATATGTGAAAAAAAACAAGCTTTTAAATCACAATAAATGCTGGAATATCTGCGTTTAGGCAGAAAACAAGTACAGCAAGAAAGTACAGAAAACTGATACTTAATGACTCCAAAGTCTCTCTCCTAAGCTAGAAGGCTTGTATCAGTTTAAGGCTTTCTAGTGCTACCCAATAGGTTAGTTACAGTTAAGATGGGAAACAAGCGCAGATGCGGTCTTTTAAACCAGAAAGTTGAGACGGGCAAACCGTCCAAATTGTCAATAAACTACAATTTCTGGGCCAAGAACCTCTCTTCTCATGGTAGACAGGCTACCTAGTGCTAACCACTCCCACTGATAAGCTAGAAGGCTTTCCTGCAACACAGAAAGGCTTGCGGGGCTAAGAAGTTTACCAACAGTCCTGGATACAGCGACTCTGTATCTGGACTAGGCTAGTTACAGGAAAGGTGGGAAACAAGCGCAAGTGCAGCTTTCAAACCAGAACATTGAAAGAGATGGAAAAAAACTGCCCAAACGGCCAATAGCTACAATTTCTGGGCCAGGAACCACTCTTCTTGTGGTAGATAGGCTACCTAATGCTTACCACTGCCACTTATAAGCTAGAAGGCTTCCCTCCAACACAGAAAGGCTTGGTGGGGCTCAGAAGCTTACTAAGAGTCCTGGAATACAGCAAATCTGCACTTGGACTAGACTAGTTACAGGAAAGGCAGGGAACAAGTACAAATGTAAGCTTTTAAGCCAGCAAGTTGAAAGAGATGGAAAACTGCTCAAAAGGCCAAATAAACTACAATTTCTGGGCCAAATCTCACTCTTCCCATGGAGGATAGGCTACCTAGTGCTTACCACTCCCACTGATAAGCTGGAACGCTTTCCTCCAACACAGAAAGGCTTGGGGACTCAGAAGCTTCCTAACAATCTTGGATACAGCAAGTCTGTAACTGGACTAGGCTAGTTATAGGAAAGGCAGGAAACAGGCACAAGTGCGGCTTTCAAACCAGAAAGTTGAAAGAGATGGAAAAAAAAACTGCTACAATTTCTGGGCCAGGGACCACTTCTGTTGTGGTAGATAGGCTACCTGATGCTTACCACTCCCACTGTTAAGCTAGAAAGGCTTGGGGGGCTCAGATGCTTACAAAGAGTCCTGGATACAGCAAATCTGTACCTGGACTAGACTAGTAACAGGAAAGGCAGGAAACAAGTGCAAACACAGGCTTTTAAATCAGAAGGTTGAAAGAGATGGAAAAGCTTCCCAAAAGGCTGATAAACTATAATTTCTAGGCCAGAAACCACTCCTCCTGTGGTAGATAGGTTACCTAGTGCTTACCACTCCCACTGATAAGCTAGAAGGCTTCTCTCTAACACAGTAGGGCTTGGGAGGCTCAGAAGCTTACCAACAGTCCTGGATGCAGCAAATCTGTACCTGGATTACACTAGTTATAGGAAAGGTGGGGACCAAACGCAAAACAGGCTGTTAACCAGAAAGTAGAAAGAGATGGAAAAACTGCCCAAAAGGCCAATGAACTACAATTTCAGGACAAAAACCCACTCTTCCCATGGTAGATAGGCTACCTAGTGCTTACCATTCCCACTGATAAGCTAGAATGCTTCTCTCCAACACAGAAAGGCTTGGGGGGCTCAGAAGCTTACCAACAGTCCTGGATACAGCAAGTCTGTATCTGGACTTGACTAGTTACAGGAAAGGCAGGAAACAAGCTTAGATTTTTTTTTTGTTACAGAAAAGCAGCTAAAACAGCAGTAAATACAATTGAAATTGTAGTGCAGGCCAGCACACTCGAGCGTGTAGCAACACTACGGCAAATACAGTTCAAATAAATGCAATTAAATTAACAAATGACTAAAAAACAAGTGCAGAAGGCAGTAAATTAGAAGGCTACTAACAAGCAGTAATAAGTGCAGAGTAAGAGCGACTGAACAGATAACAGCATGCAGAAGAGCAACTAAGACAGTTACAGTTACAGCAGATGAATAAGATATATATATATATATATATATATATATATATATATATATATATATATTTTTTTTTTTTTTTTTTTGAGGGAAGGAACAGAGCAGGATTAAGAGGCTACAGGGGTTGTCCTTCCCAAATGCTCTCTTTGTACACAGTAGGAGTGCCTGAAATCAGAATATGATCTCACTGCACTCAGTTGAGTGAGCAAATGAGATGGGCCCAGAAGGAGTATCCCACATACAAATCTACAAGAGGGGCGGGCAATTTCAAAGCCACCAACATTAATACCAAAACAACAACAGGGAGAGTGGGTGGGGAACTAACTGTAGAGAGACAGCCACAACTTCAGTTGAGTTAATATTCAGTGAAAAACACAAATAATAAATTAAATACAATACTATATGCAAAAGAGTAGATAAAAGTGTTAGTTTTCAAAGAAGTCCACCAGCTTCATTAAGCATGACCTTCTTTTAACAAACCTAAACTGACATAGATTCAGTGTCTAGAGGACTTTTATGTCTCTGTTGATAATTTCCATGATAATTCTTTCCACGGCTTTGCAAATAAGACTAGTCAGATCTGACTAATAGGTCTGTAGTTTCCAGGATCTATTGAAGTTCTTCCTTTATGAAGGACGATGAAAGTCACACTTTTCCATTCTCATGGCACAAAGCCTGTTTTAAGACTAGAGTTAAATAGTGACTCCAGGTGTCCTGATAGGTCATATCTTAGACTGTTCAGGTGGCATTCTGGGATGTTATCAGGACCCACTGAGGCTGTGTTCCTGGCTTTAAAGAAACGACCAGTACATGCTTCCTAGTTATAGTTGCAGGGGTTATGTTCAGGGGAACTTATTGAGAGATGTTTGGGGAGAGAGGGGAGTAAAGTTGGAACTGAATTTGTCCACTAAAAGGTTAAATATATCCCAGGATTGGTGAATGTGCAGTATTAACATCTAGTTCAGCACATTGCTGTGTGTTGCCCTTGAGATTTCTGAGATAGCTGAAGAAAGCCTTATTGTTGTCTTTCACATGGGAGGCTATCTTAACCTCAAAGCTGGCTTTGTTTGGCCTAATTAGCCTTCTTAGCTGCCTATTTAGTATTATGAGGCAGTTTTTATCTGTATGTCAATTATCCTTCCTGATTTTTGCCATAATTGTTTTCCTTTTGTTGTTTATCCTGTTTAATTTGAGATGCCACCAGAGTGGTTTGTTTCTAGAGCTATTTCTGGACTTACTTCAGGTAGGTACATTAGCCTCTGTGCAGCTATTGACATAGTTGTACAGAGTTTCAGAGAATAATTTAGCGTAGGCTGCTGCTTTCTTGGATTTTGGAGGCAATTGAATTTTGACAAAGCATCACTTAATAAAAGGTAGTTTGTCTTGTAATACTTCCTGTTACTGGTTTTAAGTTACAGAGTTGATTTTGATTTCAAAGGAGACAGCTTTATGGTCAGATGTTACCAGGCAGGATGAGGCACTGATGGGGTGTAGCGTTCTCCCATACTTGTGAGACTCAGGACTAGTATTGTAGAGCCTCTAGTGGGTGTATTCACTATTTGGTCAAGGGTGTTTGTATTTATGAAGTCCAGGAATCTCTGTGTCTGTCTGTTGATTTAAGGCCATGTAGGATTCCCAGTTCAGCAAGGGATAATGAAAGCCTTCCATGAAAAGAGTGTTAGGCTGGATGATAAGTGTTCTAAGTATGCATTGTGAGTTTCTTCTGACATGGTAGGTGAACTATAGCTGGCTAGGATATAGTATCAGATTTTGTCTATGGTGATCTGCATGCAGAAGAACTCAAGTGTGTCATCCTGTTTGACCTACCTAGGGTATGCTTGCTACTGATGTATTTTGATACACCACCACGTTTAGCCCCAATCTGTGCAGCTACTGGTCTAAAACTGTACAAGACACTAAAACCTTGCACTGCCGAGGTGCACTCTGACGCTTTAAACAATGTCTTGATAACTGCACATATGTCTGTATTCCTAAGTGTGAGGAGGGCTTGGAGGTAGTGCAGTTTTTTTTTTATTTAGGGTCCTAGGATTGAGCAGTAACACCTTGTAGTTCAGTGCAGTTGATTTTGCTATCGGTAGGTTTGTCAATCTAGCATTGCATAAAAAGGCACTAGGGGGTATGTAATAACATTTCAGATAGTATTTCAATGTCTATAGAGGACAGGTGCAGACCATCCTTGTCAAAGCAATGGGGTTTGTTAACTATGTCCCCTCAAGCTAATGCTTTCACTTCCTGCTAGGTCAAAAATTTAAATTTAATTTTTTTACGATAAGTCTGCCTTTACCTTGAAATTTCCAACCAATTAAGGCAAGTTGATTTTTTTACAGGAAGAAAAAATGTCTGACAAAATTGTGTGTGTGTATGTGTGGGTGCGTGTGTTAGTATTTATAAAGATAGTTTCATTCACAGCACATGTACTACATCGCAAATTAAAAGAAATAATTATGTATTTGTTAGGTCTGTACAAATGTTTGCTCTAATAGGCATTACTAATATTGATTCATATGCACTGAGTATATATAAATATAAAAACATTTCTAAAGCTAGGAAAGTTGTTGCATGATAGATTTAGAGAGGGATGTTATGCTAGTTAGGAGTCAGTTACCAATGGAATTAACGCTGCCTGTAGAGACGGATAAGGCAGTTTCATAGTTCAGAGGAGGGGTCTATATGAGAACATCGAACGTTCTAAATAGTGAACGCTCTGAAGAACAAAAATCCTGGACCTGAAAATGTTTTTTTTTGAGATCACAGTCCAGTGAAGATTGGAATATTTTGAGGTCCTGCATTTTCGCTCTTTAGAGCATTTGCTATTTAGAACATTCGATGTTCTAATATAGACCCTAGAGGAGTATCCCAGCACTTGTATTATTGCAGTACTTGATGGCAGTATAGATGAGACGTTTCATGAATGCTAATGTGAAGATGTGATGGTGGATAGTAAATGTGAATTTGTCTTGCATCACCCTCTCAGTGACTTGTCTGGTAGGGATATCCATTTTGAATCTAGCCATTCCATGATGCATACCTTTTCTGTGACATATTAAGACTGAATTTGGTAAAAGTAGCAGAATTCTTAAGGAAGAAGAAAAAAACAAGAAACTAGAAGATTACAAGATCATCCTACAAATATAACAGGAGGAATGTGTGATCAATAAAGTGTTCCCATTTTGTGGAAGCTGAATAATGTTTCTGTGAGTCAAGATTACTTAAGAAGAGAGTGAGGCAGACAGAGAGAGAGAGAGAGAGAGTCAGGAAAAAAGAGCCCCCTCTTTTCACTTCATTGCATCTAAGTACATGTACCCATTCAAATGTGCATTCATCAGAGTCCACTATGTTTAGGCAGATCTGAAAAAAGTATAAGATTTGCAACTGCATTATTTTTTCTTTATATGCACTGACCATTTGCTTATGATTACAAGATAATTTCCAAAGTCTATAGATATTCTTTTGAATATTGCAGTTGCTTTCTCTAAATAATTAATGGATTGGAAAATAGCGGTATCGACTTTAGAAGCATACATTGATATCAGACTCAAATATGCTGGGCTAGTGCTGGTGAACAACAATAATATAAATTGCTCTGCTATGAGTTCTTCAAAGACTCAATGTAGGGTGGGACCTGAGACAGATTAGTTGCCAGTACATCCCCTGTATTTAGTATAATGGACCTGGTACCAATGGAACAAACATTAGGCACTTCGATCCAAGTGGATGACTTAATCTGTCCATATAGTCATCTGAAACAAACATTGTCATAAAACTTTGGAGGTCAACAAATACCACAATTATTCTTCATTTGTCAGCTAGCCATAGTCTTGTATATGATCCTGAAGGAACCAGATTCAATGTTTTGGAATCTTTTTCCATATGTAAATATTCTAAATTGCCCAAATGATTAACTCAGTTGAATTACATGCTATATCTGGACATGTCTGCTGAGTCGGAGCATATATTACCTTCACTATGGTGCAGTTTTGTTAAGGTGTCATGAATAATTACACTAGACATGCCAAGTAACAAAAATCATTAATGTACAGTAACTGCTCAGTATACCTTAATGGGATATATAAATACCTTTCATGCTGAGTTCTCTAGTCTGCAATACAAAGAATTAGCCATACAGGCAAAAAGTCTACATGTCACATATCTGTGGCATATATGATCATTAAAAGCTTTGCATTAAATAAACAAAAATCTATTACATTAGCTGTGTATCTTCCTGCTTCATGATCTCGATAAGCCCCAGGCACTTCTGATAGCCAGCGTTATATAATTAGCTACTATGGTCTATATTTGCACAGTCACTCTGTCACTCTGTGAAAAAACAACCTAACAGTGCAGCTGCAGTTTTGCTGAAACCTCAGCTGAGGTAGTGTCTTTGTTAAGAAGAAAACGTGAATAATGCATCCATGCGCTAATACAAACTAATGAAAACTAATATTTCCGGCACATTACTGTTCCTGCTGCCTCCCATCATCATGCTAATCACATCATCATGGAAAAATGCAATGTTCTCCTATAACTTTATTTCTTGGCATCTGTCCACTTCTGAGTAACCTGCCCTAAGTGAGAAAGTTGATTGCAGAGCCATTTCTTTTAAAACAAGGATTTGATGGTGATAATCTAAGAACTATAGGGAAACAGACCCATCCAGTTAAAAATAAAATAAAAATTCCATGATGCTGTAATTTGACTTTTGCAAATCAGTGTGGTAAAGAAAAATCAATGTAACATTTCTGGCAATTTTTTTTCACATTTGTACGAATGTTAAAAAAATCTTTGCAAAAGCCCAAAGCACATCCCAAACTTTTTTCTACTTCTTTGGAAAGACTGAGTGCTTGGGTTCCTTATGTGATTTGTACATGAACCTGTTTCAACAATGATTATTTTCACTGTGGTATATTGTGTGCCACTGTCTAAGCAAATAAAGATGTACATTTGAAAGCTTGGTCCTTTTAACGGTGATGTTGCACAAATGGAAGTCAAGAAACTAGAAACAACATCAAACATGCTGTTCAGTTTGGTTGTACTTTATTCTGGTTCTGTTAACATCATTAAGTTACCTGTCATATATTTTTTCTGCAAAGGAAAATGCAATGTCCAGAATTGAGGAAATTCATTTGTTTTTTTAGCTCTCAGCAGAAAAGTCAATGTTGATGTTTAAGACAGAAGGCATATACTAGCAATGGTGTCAAGCGGATACTAAGATTAGCACTGTCTCCACTCAGCTAATGAAATAGATGTGCTGAACACAGTTCATAATACCTACTGTGATTACACACTATGAACATCTTCCGAAGCCTACTGTCTTAGGCTGTATGCCAACTAATGTTAATATTTCTTTGTACTGCTCACAAATGATTATGCTAGATCATGGGCAAAGAAAAGAAAATAGGTTCATAGGTTCGTACTAGGCTATCTGCCCTAGGGCATTTATAAGCCTAGCCAGAGTGTGTGTGGCTTTTACCACCCCTTAGGATGAGAATACTACACCCATTTTTAGTTTAGTTTATTGTGCCTCTAGTGAGAGTGAGACCCCTGACTGACCCCCCCCTCACTCAAACCATCCTCTCATCAATTTCTCTTGAAGGGGCTCTGTCTAACATGGATTGGGATTCTGTTCCAGAGTGTAGGGAGCCTCTGGGTTATGAATCTGTCTGAATCTGAATAAGAATATTGCTGCCCTAGTTATTTGACATCTTCTCCTACACAATAAAATCTATCCTGGTGCCCCCTTCATTTCATCCAGCATTATTTTTGAGGTGGCATTCTCTAACGGACTCCATATCATTGCATAGTTACCAAGTTCATAACTTAGCTATAAATGGATTAGCGTGGTAGTCCAGTAAATGTAATATGTAATAGGTTCATAGGCTCTTAGGATTATGAACCTGCATATGTAATGAACCAATCCTGTCCTTGTTTTGTAGAAATTGCAACTTGAAATACATGCATGCATGTGAGATTCTCTTAATGCAACATCTAATAAAGAACTTAGTGTAACCAGCTGCAGTCTGCAATTGGCAAAACAACTTCAGTTTCACTCAGAAATCTGAATTTCTCTAAACTTTACACGTAATCTCCTAAACTGTTTTATTAATAAAATTAAACCATTATGTTCAGACATGAATTTAGAAGACTTTTTATTCTGCTTGCTTGCTTGCTTGTTTGTAGTAGGAAGAAAAACATGATTATACAGTATGTTCTTTTTCTGGGGGGAGGGTAACCCTGAAATAGTAATGCATAGGAAAGAGCAGCTTAGAATACATAGATTTTTGTGAGGTACCTCACAAAAGTATTTGTAATAATGGTTATGAGTACAATAAAAGATAAAAGTCACCCCTGATAAGGAAAGTTCTAATCATACCATCATGAAATAAACCTGGCAAGGTGAAATTTCTGTCATGTAGTGCAATGAATTCCTTTATTCATTTGCAACATATGTGGAGGGAGGGTAGAAAGTCAAATCTAGCCTCTTCAAACAAAATAAGCTGTTCACATTTAATACTTTAACTCATGTGGAGAAAAAGTAAGAAGATACATATGTAGTTTGCAATTTACAAATTATATTAAACACATTTGTACTTTTTACTTGAGAATACCTGTGTACCACTCAGCTTATTACATTCCAATACATATACTCAAACCTTCAGCACTATTCCTTTCTGTAAATGTATACTCATCCATTTCCCTTCCTTTATAGGTCATATGACTTCACCTTGAAAAACTGAACTTAGGTAGCCATCTTTGTTCTTTACAAACTAACATATTCATGCAGGTCAAATGCATATAAATGAAAATCAGCTTATCTACATTATAGAAAAAGTACTAGAAAAACATTCAACTTGTGTATAGTAGTTGTTCATTAACTCAGTTTTTAACTTATTTCCCTGCAATAAGAACAAAGTCATTTACCAAACATAGAACCTGAGTTCACACTGTTTCACAATTTAGTAAAAGATATACAAACATTAATTTTCCCATGCCCAGTTTTGCATTACCATTTAAAAACTCAAGTCAGCAATTTTAATTATTTCAAAAGAGGTAGCTAGGCACTGCTCTGGTAAAATATTTCATTTCAACTGAAAGAATTATTGAAACATTATTTTATAACCTTGCCATGTAAAGCTGTTATAAACCACTGGTATAAAAGTGTAATTCCTAAATGCAGTGGAACGACTAAATGCAATTTATGAAAAGTACTTGTGGTTGTCCTAATATTACTAATGCATAAAAAAAACATAACTTGACTGTTCTTATCTCCAATAAAAAACCCTGCAGGAACAATATTTACTATTATCATCACTATTGTTAATCATATTATATGTTGTTATGTGAGAATAAAAACATTAGATTTAATTTATTATGTAATGCAATTTCCATTTTGCTGTATCTTTTTTGTACAGTAGGTCACAAAAACAATTTTAGTCACATGCAAAATATAAATTAAACCCAAAACACTTGTGCTGAATAGTAAAATGACACCAAATTTGAAGTTTATCTTTTAGTAAGTGACATTAGCCATGGAATTATCACAGTCACAAAATAAGCTCTGTCAACAGAAGTGATGTATTTAACTTGTGTAAAACAAATGCATATATATTGGGTCAACTGACTGCCATATGAATCATAAAAAGTAGAACCAGAAGTGCTGTACATAAATTAGTTGTGTTTTTAACATGTCTGCTGGTAAAAAAAATTCAAATTAAAGAAGTGATGTAAAGGGACTGAGAAAATGCAATCATCGTTTTTCATCTCTAAGGAAAACTAAATTGTAAGTTGTTAATTCATGATTAGATAAACAGCTGGGTTTTCTCAATGAAAGCCACATGGCCACTTAATTTTAGCACAGAATGTACATTATGAGCATCTTAAGGAAGATGCATGGAATTTATAAACACAAACTGTTTTGCGTGGTTCTGTGTAATGCATATATGGAAAAAAGAGCACAGTACAAAACAGCACTTCATCAAAACGTTGCACATCATGCAAAGCAAAAATATGAAGAATTCTAAGAGATATTAGCAGTACACTTTAAGATGCTGTGTACGATGGAGCAGTCCAAACATAGAGCATCTATTCATGCATTTTCTAAACTGCTGAGCTGCTTAATTTGGTACAAGTATCAGCAATCTGAGGATGGCAGACTAAATGTTCTTATCTCTGGCAACAGTTTCCAGCACAATATATAGAATTCCACACATTCTTGAGGAAGCTGAGAGACATAATCTCTCCTGTGGCTCCAACTCTGAGGTTTTCTCCTTCTGTGCTATGATGGAAACACCTCACATTTAAGGTCTCAAGGCATGTCTTAAATGATGTATATGTTCATGCATCGAATAACAATTTCAGTGAACGGCTTATCAATGAAATTAAACAGTGAATACTAAAATCACTGAACACGCTAATATTTGAAAAATAATTCATTTGTATGGCCATAGTTGGCCAACATCATGAACGGTAATAAAAACACCTTATCAAACAAGGTGGGGTCTCTGCACCCCACACACCCCATAACTATATATACAAACTCCAAGATTGTACATTACAGTGGAGAATAAGGCAAATTTATGAAAAAGTTTCTTTAGTTTACCTTATGCATGGTACTGCCTGGTTGTTGGTCAACTATGGATTTTTTGAAGATAAGCATGTTTGGTAATTTCAATGTTTGCTGTTTAACATTAACTGTTAAGCCATTCATTGAAATTGTTATTTGATGCGTGAACATAGACCCTCTTAAATGAATGTCCAGATCACCTCTACTGAATCTTCTCAGCCCAAAAAACAGTGGTTCTACTCTGAGATCTTCCTTTATTATCAAGCTCCTCACTGTAACATAGAGACTTTACCCTGCAGTGGAATCTCATTTCTGCTGCTTGCATATATGAGCTCAACCTTTGGCTTCCCCTGTGTTACTTTATATCTTCTAAAAACAAGTCATGCTTCATCAGTTTTTTTTAATGTTGATAAGTATCACTTGAAAGTCTATAAAAGTCAATTAATTTTTTTGTGGGGGGCCTTCTATACTCCTCATGTTGGGTATTCATACCATATTCCCCTAACGTATACATATAAACTTTCTGTTCATATTACAGAGAAGAAAAACTTTGAAAAAAAAAAGGCAGTGCAGTGCATTGCTGGCTTGTTCCCTACTAGTGAGAATTTGCTGAACTACAACAAAACAAAATTGCACTAAGGTCACATGATGAGGACCACCACACCAAGGTGTAAGAATGCCCATTCTTTTGGTCACTACCTGCAGCTTATGCCCATAGATGTGGGTAGGTAAATAGACTATCTATTAAATGGGGAACATGAAGCTGTGATTTATTTATTTACTGGCATTTGTTTACTGGTAAAGTCACTTGGACAGACTAGCCCATTTCCAGTGGAGGCTCAGGAAGAAAAGCTCCAGTGTAACAAAAAAATATACACAGAATTACAAAAAGCTTATAAAATACATAGAATTATAAAAAAGTTTATAAAATTACATAGAATGATAAATGACCAAATAAACAAAGTATTAAAAGGAAGATTAGATATAATAATAGTAAATAAGCACAATAAAACTGAAAAATAGTACACAGCATAATGTAATGATTTTAAAATTAAACAGTTACATCCAGAAGAAAAAAGTATAAAGTTAGAGGCATAATTTAGATCAGGCAATATAAGAATGTGAATGTAAGTTAACGAGAATGGAATATGGGTATGAGGTAATAATGGCAGGTAGGGGAGGAAGAAGGGAAAAGGGTAAAGGAGAAACAAAAGAAAGGAGGGTACGAGGGGAAAAATAAAAGTTAAAGGACAATAAAAGATAAGAGAGGGATACGATTAGTAAAGAAGAAGAAACGCGTGAATGGGCATGGAAAGGTGTGGAAGAGGAGACAGGAGGTGATATCAGGAGGGGGAGTAGGGTAAAAAGTTCGCCCGGAATTTAAAATAAAAAGGAAAGTTGTGAGGAAGAGCCGGAATGACAGATTCAGGGTTTAATTGGTAGATTAAGTTTAAATAATATCTGAGGTAGGAACTGAACAGTTACATATCCAGTTGGAGAGGAAATTATTGTGCAGTGCACTTTTGAAGTTAGAAGGACTTGGCTGTAAGCAGACGCTGGAAGGGTATTCCAACTCATGGAAATAGTTCAGGAGTATAATAATTGACCTGCAGGTAGTTTGGGTTTGTGTATTTGGAGAAGACATTGGTGTTCAGAAAGTAGAGGCCAAGCTGGATTGTAAAGGCTAAATAGGGAGCTGAGTGCAGAACAGTGTTGTGGCTTATATATCAGTTTATGAGTGGTTGTGAGCTGGAGAAGGAGTAGGTAGTGGGGGAATTCAAGCCATTATAATTGTTTTAGGGAAATACAGTGATGAGTAGAATGGTGGCTATTTGTGGCAAATTTGGAAATCTTGTTATAGCATGTTTCTAATTTAGCTATCAAGGAAGAATGCAGGTTAATTAATAAAGGAGCACCATATGTCAGTGAAGGCAGACGGTAAGTTAGTGCTAAAGCTTAAAACAATATACCGAAACCAGTAATGGCATCATGCTGTCAAATAATCCACACCGGAACAGCTATTTTTGTTAAAAACTAACAGGCTGTTTAATAATCTACTTGAAACAACGAAGCGCTTTCGCCAGACAATAGTAGGCTTCTTCAGAGTTGTTCAAGAAATTACATACAGGCATTTAACTACTGCCTCCAAGAAACCTTCAGCGAATCAATTAACTCAGCTTATTAAACACAGCACAATTAATGACACACAATACTTTTAAATAATACAATATAAAATTACTATTCAACATTATTTACTTAAACATAAAATGCCAAGCGAGCAATTCAAGAAATTTGATCTTGGCTTATTTTCAAAAAAGGCTTGATGGAAATAAAATCATTCAAGCCTGGAGCCATCATGGCATTTAAATGCAGCTGCCATTTCAACTCCTTAGCTTCCAGCAGAATTTTACCATCACCACCTCTTTTATTAACAGAAACTTTCCCCAGGATTCCCGAATCCTCCGTGTAAGAGTAGAGTAGTCTTACACGGAAACACCAGTGTAAGAATAAGACGGCAGCGTGCCATGCATATTAATGAGGGCGCGCTGCCTCAACTCTAAGGCTAACACGGAACATGCACGAGTGTAGGGGGCATGTCGGACTGCCGAGGAGTCCAAAAATCCACGCCCCTGCAAGTCTCACAATAGGGAAATGTCAACTGACATGAGCGAGTCCACTCAAATGTGTACATACCCAACCCTACACTCCCCCACATTCTAAACCCCAGTACAATAATAAAATGTAAAACTTTTATTTATTTTTTTTATTATTCCCGATATAGCTGCCCATATTTGCACGTTTGCACGTGTTGGCAGATTGTTTAGCTACAGTTAGCAGTAAGAGATCGAAGAGGATAATAAGAAACATATGCAAATTAAGCAAAATAGCAATAGCATAGTGGTAGAACCTTCCCACTAAGAGGAGGCATTCCTGGTTCGAGTCCCACCACTCCCCTTTTTTTCTGTTGGAAATCTGTATATGAAAAGAATTCCTGACATTTATTACTGAAATTTTAGTAAAAGCATTGAAATGGCCTATGTAGTAGTGAACAAATTTTATATATATATATATATATATATATATATATATATATATATATATAAAAGAAAGTGAAATGGTTATGCATACTGATGAATGCACAAGTAATGTATCTTAAGCAATGTGAAGCACTGCTAAGCAAAGTTTACCAGTATTAAGCACATTTCAATATAATTGCTCATAGCTTAGCACCACTTTAACTAACGCAATAGCTTTGTGCGGAGCTGCGCATTCGCCAATTAGCGCAAAAAGAACATGTATGCGCGTAGCTGCGCACCACGCTAACCAGCACAACATCGGGCAACGTAGAACAACATTGGGCAACGTAGAGCAACATCGGGCAACATAGAGCAATGTAGAGCAATGAAGAGCAACATCAGGCAATGTAGAGCAGCATAGAGCAACGTAGGGCAAAGTCGAGCAAAGTTGGTAAAACATAGCCACACCTCCTAGCCGGTCTGGCCAGTAGTGAAATAAAAAGCAATGACAGGCCTCGAACCCGGGATACTGTGCACCATAATCACAGTACTGAACCACTAAGCCATGACAGCTTTTCATAAGTATGCACTTTCAACACACACATACATATCAATGTAAGTTTACCCATTGCTAAGCAGGTGTACCTTCAGCTGCGTTTTTTTCAAAACTGGCCAATCACAAATAAGTGCAGGAAATGATACATATTTAAGCTCCATAGGTGGGAATACTATCCATAACTGGTTGTAGCTCCCATCTGCAGGCAGCAATGGCTGGTGCTGGAGAGGACTCTCATTTTTGAGAGCAACGTTGGGGCATTGAGGAGTCAAAAGTAATGGTTTGGCTCCTTGTCCACCACCATGAGGACAGAATCCTGCGGGGCCAGTACCAGGGCACCCAATACAAAGCGGAAGCCTGGGACAGTCTAGCTCATGAACTCACCAGTGCCACAGGCATCCCTCGGACTGGTGAGTAGGTCAGACACCACCACGCAGACCTGAGAAGATGCAAGGTGGATCAACTGGACCAGTGGATCCAGGAGGCTCGTGGGATGCCAAATGCCTCACTACTGAGTAAGTAGCCATGGAATTAAATATGTAAGAATTGCTATTCTAGTGTATACTATGGATAGGTATGTCTCAATATCACTTCAATTACTTCACAGCTGCAGGTGTCCGTGCTGCGAATCAGCAAGTCTATGCAGATAGGCTGCTAAGGCTGTGCCACCAGGCAGGTTAGTAAGTATTCTGCATGTACTGTTATGTAAAATAAATGAGAGAGCCTGAAAAATGTGTTTAAACACAATAAATAAACATATAATAATTCTCTAATAATTATTCTGCATGTACTGTTATATAAAATAAATGAGAGAGCCTCTAGAAAAGTGTTTTAAGTCTTTAATAAAGGTATAATTCCTGGAGTGTGTCTGTGTCATTTTCTTTGATATGTTGTTGTACTCTTGCATTATAGAAATAGTACTGTTGTATTAAGTACTGTTAACACACAGTTGGGTAGGCCCATATAAAGTGGATGAAGGGAATGCCAGTAGCTTTTAAGCATATTCACAGTCCTCAACTGTTGGTTCATGCCCAGCATGTACAGGTTAATCTGGCACATGAGTAGCTTGGTATTGTGTTCCCCAGAAATGTCATTGTGCTGGCAGAAATGTAGGGAGCTGTTGACATATAACTGATAATTTCATCTACACATATCTAGATAAGTATATGAAAGTAGAGCTGTCAGTGTAACATCTCAGCAGTAGTGTGTCTGAGCAACTCACAAAATATGTAGCAGTAACATCTGCATCCCAGACAGTTTGTATGTCATATACAGCCCATGTATATAAAGATCTAGCAAAACCCATTTCACGATTTTAGGACAATTGTGTAGTGTAATAATACATGTAGGGGACATATAACTGCAGTCAATAGGAATGTAGTGTAAACTAGAAGGCTATATAAGTTGTTAATGGAGCTATCATTTTCCACCCTACTGTATGTGCATAAAAAATGCAATTCCACACCTCAATGGGTATGTCTAATCTCAAAGCATTTGTTGGGACATATGTCCTATTGGTTTATAAATATCTGCATTTATTTCAATGCATGTGCCCTGTTCAAATACCACAATATTGGTGGCCTGTTGCCATCAATTAAACCTGCATGCTGTTGTAATGTCCACTATTGTCCCATATATGCATGTGTCATGCTTGCTGTTCAACTGTTGGAACTCTGGTGTGTTGGGTTAATGGGAACACTTCTGCATGCTGTTATAATTAATTGGGAATGCTGTTGACTGTTACTAACCCATATTTTCATTAAATCCTCCTAAACATAGAACGTATGGGAAGGCCGGTCCCAGCGGACCCACCTGTCCCACCTCAGCTGGCGATGGCACCTGGCATCAGCAGGTCCGTTGCTCAGCCTGGGACCTCCTCCTCGGTTGGCCCTGTGCCACCTTTGGGTGGAAGCGCTGCAGGGGATGAGGCTCACCCCCCCATGCAAGCGTGGGTGGAGGAGGGCCACCTATCACCCTCCGAACGGTCCGGGCTGTGGTGCGTAGGGAGATCGAGCGTTCTGTTGCTGATCCTCTACGCCAGCTTGAGGCATGAGTGGCGTGACTCATGGGTGAGCCTGCCCCTCCTATGTAGCCCCCAGCACAGCCACCCTCTGGGCTGTGAAGGTGCAGTGGTGACTGCCCATGGGTGGGGCTCTCAGTTCCACTGTTGCCATCTGTGGGCTCATGGACTTGCGATTTCCAAACATCCTTCCCCATGAATGGTGTTCACCCACCACATGTGTCATATTCCGCCCC
Source organism: Protopterus annectens (assembly GCF_019279795.1). NCBI lineage: Eukaryota > Metazoa > Chordata > Ceratodontiformes > Protopteridae > Protopterus > Protopterus annectens. Next base: position 1,622,659,611 of record NC_056726.1, read on the forward strand.
TGTATGCATCTTGTTTGTCTTGTCTGTTTACCTCCCCAACCTGCCTCCCCGAATATACCTAGTTCCCCTACCCCACATTCCACTCTCACCTGAAAAAAAAAAAAAGGGCATTCTGCTCCCAAAAAAAAAATTACGCCCCATACATAGCTGCCCATTTTGCACACATGTCCACTGGACACATAAACTGATATTTAATTGGCAGTACAACATACTTTGTTGTCCTCACTTCTCTCACAGGGGTTGAAGGTTTCATATTTCCCTCCAAATTTATTGCATATGCACAGCTGTTGCTGTTAAAAAAATGGGCAGCTATGGGCCTTCCCTACACCTGTCCTGCACATCCCGAGCTGTTTTCCCTACTGTCTTTCCCTCTTTGTACCCCATTTTCACCACTTTCCTATCTCCCCATTTTCTTTTCTTTCAAAGAAATGAGCGCGGGGGTTAGCGGGAGTAAGCACTTTTAAGCAGTAGTTAGCGGGATTGTGCATCACGTAAACCCGCTTACAACTGCTTAAAAGTGCCTTAGTCACTCTGTATGTCAGGGTCCTTGTTCTGCTCAGCAGCAAAATAAAATACCTCTGTCAATCTCGAACCCCGGACCTTGTACACACTAGACTGCATGAAGTACCACTGAGCCACGATAAACATACAAGAAATTGGTGCTCAAATCAATATATCATGCATTAGAATGAGTGAATGTAAACAACAAATAGGAATGTCATAACACAAATCCTGTTCTGTGGATCTTTACCAGCAGTTCTTGTGGAATTGCATTACATGACTGTGAAAAGAGAACCAACCATTCTAGCAGGAAATAATGTCACAGCAGCACTTTACAACCCCCACACAGTATCATAGCAGGACAAACACTAGCATATCTAATTAGGGCAGAGGCCATACTTCCCAACTGTGACTAATTTTCAGGCATGTCCCTGATTTTGAGACAGGTTTTAGCTGTGTCCCTCTGAATCCCTCTGAAAGCTACTGACATTAGGCAGAAAGGTGGTGAATTACACTTAATGAATAATGACAATAAGTAAGAGTTAGACACTGCTTGTACTTCAGGAAATGTGTATTAATCCATATGCTCTGGTTCTGTCAAAGTCTCAGCTTAATGTCTCTAATATTGTAAAGGTGTACCTCACTTCTTCCTAATTTTCCCTGAGTCTGTTCAAATATGTACCTGAGTGTTTGAGAGGCCTGGCAGAGGCAGAAACACACAGGCATATCAACTATTCTGCTGTTACACACTGTGCAAGTAGCTTTGGAAGGAGTTCCAGAAGCATACCCTTATGTCGGAGTACAACACTGAAATACCAAGGGATGTAACCATGTACTGGTAGCAACCAACTGTGACAATGCCATTGTTCCAGTGCTGAAAAGACTGGTGTGGTGCACAAAGAATAACAGGCTAACCTCTGGCTAGGTACACAGCAACCCTTTAAGTCCAGCAAGATAAAGTTCACACATTAATATATAATGCTCTCTGTCCTTCTGCACCCCTGCCCAAATGTACAATAAACCTGTGTGTTCAGGGTCTACCAAGGATGTAGGTAGGCATACTCAGTACTGAAATTTGTCCAGTTTTCTTGAGCAGCCTGTGCTAATGTCAACACTAAAAAATCACAAAGTGTTCAAAAGTGAGTAAATTAATATTCACAGTATAGCAGTTCACAAACAGTTCACGTGCCAAATAAATACATCTCAATAACTACTTTTGTATGGCAGTTAATTGTATAAGTAGAAAAGAAACTACATACTCCCATGTATCTTGTGTTAGCATTTGTAGGAGTAAGTACAATTCTACACTGAAAACTGTGAAGTGGAAGTGGCATCATTCAGGTCTGAGTACAACATTTAAATCACTGGCTACATCCCTAGCTTCAGATATAAGAACTATACCAACCTTCTGACTTACACAATGGTGTCCACAGCAAACAAGCATGGGCCCCACTTTGGAAAGCTGAAAGGCCTATGCCTACCTGACATAGCAATTTATAGCATTGGGTTGCTATGACAGTGAGTACTGCAATTACCACACATCAGGCTGCATACAATTACCAAATGGTGGCCAGCAACTGGTGCAGAGGCCATCACATGCACATGTGCAGATACCTATAAAAGCAGGCTCTACTTGCTGGCCACACATGCAATCATCCCATTGCAGACACTGAGAGACAGAGACAGAGACAGAGACAGAGAGACACACACACACCCCCACCCACACCAGTGGAAAAAAACCTAATAAATAAATAAAAAAATAAATAAATAAATAAATAAAATAAAGCCAAAGATACAGCAAACTGAAAACTATGAACACATACAAAGGAAAGGTATGTAACAGATATGTATTTACTGGCATGTAGTAGATGTATTTGAAGACTACTCTACATATTTTGAAATATCAATATGTGGCAGCAGTACGTATCTATGCACAGATGCCCTGCATAGCTACTGCCATGGACAAATCAGTGTATAGCTGTGTTCAGTGGGACATAACTGTGATATATGTAGCTCAGCATTAAATGTCAAACATCTGAACCATGTTATCTGTGTTCTGTACAGTAGTGTGGACAATGGCTGTTTGGGGGAGTAGCGCATACAGCTATATAACCATGGATGTGACAGAGTAACACATGCATGATAGTCATATCAATGTGTAGCTTAGCATTGGCAACTGCTGTACCAGGCTAGTATGCTAATCTAGCATTTGCAGCTATGTATACACCCTCTAATATTACTGTGTGCTCACACGTGACACCTGTTCATGTTGCAGCAAGGCCCAACAGGTCAGCCGTGAATTCCAGGGACTTACAACAGTGTGGAACTTGTGTGTGTATGGCACATACATACGGAGAGATATATCTATGTCAGATATGTTAGCATCTGTACATGTGCATAGAGCAAGGGACATACTGCAACTGTTTCTGTAGGGAGGTCATATATATGTTGATGAAGGTTGTTATGTGCATATTTGTATGTAGGTAGTAGTGTGCGGCAAACAAGACAGCATACAGTGCTGGTAGATGACATGTGGTGGTTAAACGCTGTGAGTGTGATTTGTTAGGTTTGCAGTGTTGCAGCCAGTGAGGCCTGCTAAAGCCACATGGGCTAACACCTTCAATGCATTTCGCACAAGACTGTGCAATATCATTACATAACTGTATACCTCACATACTTCGCATAATTGATATTCCCACCATGAAAGGTGTACTGTATATGTGCCTATATGTATATCTATATGTACACCAGTGGATGTTTATATGTATGTGTATATATATATATATATATATATATATATATATATATATATATATATATATATATATAGAGAGAGAGAGAGAGAGTCATATTTACTGCGACAGATGCCTGGTGACAAAGCCATGGCCTTAAGCTCAATGTCTGAAACTCATTGGCATCCCTTTTGCTAAAAACTCTGTACCCATGAACTACCACATAGGTGGTAGTCGACTTAACACTGAAAGTGTGATAAGAGACCATGGGACACAGGTGGACAGTAGTCTCCCCCTTGATAATCACAGTGCCACACTAGTCATGTAATCTGTCTACATGGCACACCTCATCACAAAAGCTGTGTCATCCAAGGAAAAAGAGGTCAGTGTTCCCCTCTACTCATCACTCACAAAACCCGTTATAGAGTACAATGCCCCTTCTGGTATGTACCTCACAAGACATCTACAGCAACTGGAAAGGCCACAGACATACCTCAGAAAGAGTAATACTGTCCTCAAACAGAGGCCCTATGCAGACCGTCTCACAAAACCACAGCTAGACTGTGTCGCATACCGGCAACCCAGAGGTGACCTCTGCCTAACATACAAAGCTATGTCAAACCCAGAGCTGTTGGACATGCTCCACGTAAACAGATCACAATCCCTACGAGCTACACGCTCTAGGGACCTAAACCTTGTCACCTCAATAAACAGAACATGCTGGAGGGATATATTCCTATCTCAGAGACATCCCATACTCTGGAATAAACTACCTATCAATAGCAAACAAAGCTCCTCAGTAGCACTCATCATGAATAGTCTTGATGATTGGATGGGAGATAGGAAATACACCCCGGGAATCACCTCTGTGGCTCTGTTTGACAAGGACACATGAAACTAAATTACTTGGGTGTCAAAGGCAAAGGTACCATCTGGCCAGGCTTCTATAGGCCCTAGGGCCAATAGCCTATTACCTACCTATGAACCAATACACACCCACATGTACTTGTTGCAATAATTGCTATGTGGGGTTGACTGAGTGTGATGGTGAATGTGTTGGTGAATGTGTCACAGTTGTGTATATGTGGGATAGCTTAGTGGGAAACTGTTTCTGTCATGGTATTATGTGTTCTAGCTCTGATCCCAGCAAAAGATGTGTATGCTATTGCTAGCCAGAAAAAGCAGTATGGCATACAGTCTGACGTAGTCCCTTTGTGTTAACTGGGGTGTGCCATTGGAGGATAAAGCAGTACATGTATGCTCGTTGATTGGTACTGCTGGTGAATCAAACCCCTGTATGAACTGTAGTACTACCTGAAGCTGTAGGCCTAAACAGCACAGTATGGTGTATGTCCACATTGCTTGGAAACACTGTTTTGTGTGTTCCCTGTAGTCCTCACAGATTACATACCTCAGGCATAAGGGTTTGTAAGTACTGACACACAGTACTGTATGGTACACACGTAAATCTCATCTGGGTTGCCATACCTCTGTGTCCTGTACTTATGTCTGATGTGTGTGTGGGTATGCCTGTAACATGCCCTCAGTCATATGTGTGTTACAGGATATAAGTGCGTATCTAGCAACATGTATAGTCGAGTACAGCAGTATGCCTCCTATATTCACAAATGTGCACATATTGTAGGCAGGGGGTTTCCATCAACAACTAGTGTGGTATACTGGTAATACTGTAACTGGACTTTACAATCATTGCAATGGATTACATATTTCGTTATGCATTAGCTTGATATATACCTCCTGTGGCTAGGTGGTGCATTGTGTCGCATACAGTGTGCCATGTACAGTTGCATAGTCTTACATAGTGTTTTCTCTTTGTTGCTGTGCAGAAAATGTTTTAATATATAGAGCGTGTCAGGCACTGTCAGGCAGTTGTGGGTTGAGCACTGATATGTGGTATTGAAAGTGTGTATCCTCTGACAGAAAATAGTTTGCTATTTATGGCAGTTCAGTGATATCTGTACTCTAGAATGTTAAGTGTGCCACATGACTTGCTCACACATATTGTTTTATTGTCTTCCAGGGTCATGGCCCACCATCGCAATCCTGCCTATAGCCATGCAGAGGATGAGATATTAACCAACTGTCTCATCCAACAGTACACCCTGCTATTTTCAAGAACCAGCCAGGACCAGCATGAGCAGACTGCGCTGTGGCAAGATGTTGTCCGTAGGATAAATGACATAGGCATGCATAACTGGGCTTATGAGCAAGTACGACATCACTACAGTGATTTACTTAGACATGTCCGGCAGCGTGCGTCTGATGTCCGTAGGCAACAGCTTGCCACAGGTGGTGGGGTTGCCACCCATCCCCCCTCACCAGAGTGGAGGAACTGCTCCTGGGCCTGGGGGCTCCCAACCAACAACAACAACAGCACACATGCATCATCATGGAGGCCGGAGCCCCTCAGCAAGTTCACATGGAGCGTACAGGTAAGATGGCATATCTGTAGACTACTGTTACCTCTATTGTTAGATCATGCATATGTGAGATGTGTACTGTGTAGTTAGAAGATGTGGAGCCTGGTGTTGTTCAATACTGATAATTTGGAGCATGATGTGTAGGCCTGTGACTGTCAACCATTGTGCTACTGTAAGATTGCAAACCCACATTAGCAATGCCACAGTTGTTGCCAGTGACAAACTGCTTCATATCCTTGTAGGTCCCTCTGGTGTGACAGCAAGGCAGCAGACCCATGCTGGTGAGTGTGTTTTACATTTAATATTGCTAATAAAATGTGCATGTCATAGGTGAGGTGTAGGCCATGTACACATGTAACACACCTATTCATAATGCATGCTGTGCATGTTTGCTGTGAGACTATGCACATCTCAGTAACGTGAGTGGCTGCCTCACACACATGCAATACACAGAGCATCCCAAACAATTGTGGCTACACTATAGTGGACATTGGATAGGCAGTCGATACACATGCACATGACATACACAACTCCGTCATATGCAGTACATGTTAATATGCTACACATGGCGTATTCAGACACATGCTGTAAGGTCACACTCCAGTATCCCAAATGTCATCCACACAGCACACATAATATACCTGAGGGATAGAGGCCTATCATGGGGCAGTGCGGCACTCTCCAACACACAACACATTCATGTTAGGCAATGCTCCCTAGGCACCTTACAAACCCATGTAACAACTGGCTGTGAAATGGTGAATGTAGCCATGGTACTGCGGTTCAGGTACAGCATGATAGGTGCCGGTCTGGCACACATAAGTAGCCTTGAGTGATCACATGATGCTGCATGATGATGGCTAATGGTACAACATGCCATCCAGTTACAGTAACCACAGTACTACACATAGCATTCATTGCTATACACCTCAATGTTGTGTGTGTGCAAACATATGCACCTATACACAATATGCATAGCAATCACCATTTGCACAAAGTGACACATATATGTCTTGTAATGCTATTGAGTGTATAGGTCACATGACACACATTGGGTATGTGTGATGTTTAATGTTGCAGTTGTGTTTTAGGATGCCATGTCATGGCTGGCACTGGCATGTCCACAATATGTTCTACACTCACCATAACTACTGTACAATGGCTATGTTGAGCAATGGTATTCCATCAGGTATACACGCACCACTCATCCTGTGTGTATACATAGCATGCATGAGCTAAACTGGTGTCTACAATTATCTGCTAAAGACACAGATGCTCTAATCAGTAATGGATATCTATGTGACACACAGATAAACATCCAGCCATGGTATGTATACCTGTGAGTGATGGTGCACAGCACATTGAAGAGCTTGTAATACTTGCACAGCAATGTTGTGTCCATGTACACATTGCATTCCAGGGTGAGGACAATCACTGAACAACAACACACATGCATCAAAGCCATGTATACTGTTATTAACAAAGACTGTCTGCACTCGCACTGCATGCTGTTGAGCAACACACGTCCTGCATGCTGACATGTATGATATTACTGTTTGTCTTGTGATACTGTACCCCACCATCAACCACTATTGGGTATGTTCTGGGCTGCTGGTGGTGTGTGTGTGTGCGTGTGTGTGTGTGTGTGTGTGTGTGTGTGTGTGTGTGTGTGTGTGTGTCTCTGCTTTAGTGAGGAGTGTATTTGTGTGCATGTGTGCATGTGTGCATGTGTGCATGCGTGCATGTGTTCATGTGTTCATGTGTGCATGTGTTCATGTGTGCATGTGTGCATGTGTCCATGTGTTCATGTGTGCATGTGTGCATGTGTTCATCTGTGCATGTGTTCATGTATTCATGTGTTCATGTGTTCATGTGTGCATGTGTGCATGTGTTTATGTGTGCATGTGTGTATGTGTGCATGTGTGCACATGTGCACGTGTGCATGTGTGCATTTGTTCATGTGTTCTGACATCATGTACAGGTCGTAAAGTGTGTTTCCTGTCTTCCTCTCACAGGTGCTGAGGTCGGGCTGGTTCACTGCAGCAGGGAACCTAATGTCACTGACTCAAATAATAATAATGAGGATAGGTGTGTTGAGGCACAGGCATGTTTGCCAGGGTCTGTCGTTGGGCCACCAATGGACAGTACACAGCTGTCCACCCCATCCATGCACACAGTCATACTGCCAATACATCCCTCATCACCAATGCCCTTAGCTGAGGGACAGTCTATAGTCGGCAATGGCCAGGACAGTGTGGTACCTATGGCACATGCATCCGGACACAGCAGCCATACCCAGAGGTCTGGAACGGTACCACATAGGCAGATGTCCAGGGGTTCTTGTCAGAGTACTGCTGGTCATCATGCCCCTGGCAGATGTGCCACAGGTCTTACAACCTCACACATGTTCTAGGCTGTCATGGAGGCACAGGCAAGTATGGAATGGTAAACCAGACAGGGACTAAGGGCACAGAGGGCACATAACACCGCTTTAAATGACAGTATCTGTGATCTAGCAGGTGCCATACATAATTACACTGAGGTCATGGATAGACGTTGGGGTGAGACATTAGATGTCCTCCGCAATGTCATGTCCATGTGTCAGGACAGTGCGGGATGGGTGAGACGTCGACGTGGACGTATGCCAGCAACATCAGCAGCTGGCAGTCGCCGCAGATGTCCCTCAAGTCACAGCTGCTCCTGTAGTGCCAGTACCAGCCCCAGCAATGTTGGGGGTGGGCTGTCCATAGACCATCCTAGAAGACCATGTGCACGTGGCTCTGGACAGTCCCAGCAGAGACCTGGGTCCAGTGTACATATGTCTACCTCTGAGGATAGTACTCAGTCTGGCTCAGTACCTGATACTATCAGTAGCACCCTTGCCAGGCACAGGTACCGTATCCGTGGCCGGAGACGGTGATATATAAAGCCTGGCAGGTACAGTCTGTGGCTGTCCCACAAATCCCCGTATATGGCAGCCACATGGTGGAACTGTGTGCATGCAGACACACACACACACACACACACACACACACACACACACACACACACACACACGCACACACATAAACCAGACACCTAGAGCTAACACATACCCGCACACATTACATCAACATTGGCCCATACCAGTACTCTTGGCCCTCACACACACACACACACACACACACACACATACATGTTGATTGTATGGCTCAATGTAGGCCTCTGGCAAACCAACAACACACGCTGTGCATATGATAAAACCTGTGCGACCTCCTGTCATCTGTAACATTGATGCAGGAACAGGCTAACATGGTGCTGATGCACAGGGTGACTTTATGGCAGTATAGCAATGTTAGCATGTTGTCAGCAGTAAAGTGTAATGTTATCCTTGAAGGTGTAGCTGAGCAGCCATGGTGCATTAAAGCTATGATTGTCAATGTAGTATTGTTTTTCACTAGTGTTAATCCCAATAGTGTATTGTCCACCCACGTGCCACTTAGCTGATATGTGTAGTATTGGCAGCATGTGTTAGAGAGTAGACAGAATGTGTGGGATGTGTGCAGCACAGGTTTTCAGGTGTACATTTGTGATCATGGTGGAGGTGCACTGTCTGCGTGTACGTGCATAGTGGACACATAGGCAGGGTGACATGCCCTTTATTACAGAGTGTTAACACTCCATAGTTTCTATTGGTGGCCAGTATGCATTGTACTACACACATTTTGGAACTTGGGTACACATGTGTGCATGACATGGTTTGACAATGTGCTGTGGGTGATACTGTTACTATCTGTCATTGGTTTGCATTCTGGTAGTATACATAACCTCTACAGCCTGACCATAAACTATCGTTAGATGATGTCTTGACAACTGACAGACAGATGTAGGACACATAGTAACATTTGTACCCTTCAGGAACTATACTATGCCAGTAACCAGTGGTGTTCACCTGTACCAATTCCTGGAACCACTCCTGATTGCCATATAGCTCACTTAGGTACAAGCAAACACAGTAGGGATATGCCCGTCCATGTCTGAGAATGCATACTGTGGCCTATAATGCATTCTCTAGATGACACACACATCCTCCTCAAGGGTATCATACAGACAGATACCTGTTGTCAAACCCTTGCTGTAAAACTATAAGCCAACCAAAGCATGGTCATCCACCTTTACAAAACATAGTATCCCCACAGTACCACATAGGTAGTAGCCCCCTACATGTTGACAGGTACCGATGTGTACATACAGCCAAGTGTTACATCATCTCTCCTTTGGTAATCACATTTCCAAAGGTATTTTGAAATCCCTCGGTGAATCACATAAGCAATAAGGGGTCTGTATGCATATCCACAAAGGTTGTTGTACACCTGTAATGAATAACCATCATTGACATACTTTGCTGCATTTTAACTGGTCTGAAATATACCTCAGGCATAAACCCTCACTCACACTATTCAATAGAAACCATAATGAGTTTGCGTGACACGGATGACCTAGGCCAGGGATCACTGCAGTGGCTGGGATTGTCACAAGCATACAGATGTGACCTAAGGTCTGGAAAGCAGCAGCACACTCTGGCAAAGATAATAGATGTGTTCATGGAGAAAGCAGGGTTTCCACCTCTGAAATAATTGAGGTCACATGTACTTATATGAATTTGCCACACAGCTACCTGACGTGCAATGCACATACTGTTGTCATCGTGATATGTCATACAGTAGTAAAAGCAAAACCCACAACACAGTGACCAACTGTGTCACACACATACACTCACCGAGTGCAGGATTCAAAACCCTACCTAATTTCTTTATGATACTAGAGCAGTACGCATTTACCTGACGCACTATACACATTACTGGGAGTTCTCCTTTCCACAGGTATATTTGTAGGATAGTGACATCATCAGACTTGAGAAAGATAAGTATACCACTTTTAAGGTGTTGTAGTTGTCTCCAAAAAAGGTTGCTCCAATACAAGGAGGTACACACACACTCATACAGTTGTCAAGTGCAGGATTCAAACCACTATCTAATGATACTGGAGCAGTATGCATTTACGCAACGCGCTATACACATTACTGGGAGTTCTTCTTTTCACAGGTATATTTGTAGGATGATGACATCATCAGACTTGACAAAGATAAGTATACCACTTTTAAGGTGTTGTAGTTGTCTCCAAAAAGGTTGTAGTTGTCTCCAAAAAGGTTGCTCCTCTACAAGGAGGTACACACTCACATACAGTTGTTAAGTGCAGGATTCAACCCCCTACCTAATTACCTTATGATATTAGAGTAGTATGCATTTACACGACATGCTACACATATTACTGGGAGCTTGCCTTTCCACAGGTATATTTGTAGGATGGTGACATCATCAGACTTGACAAAGATGGGTATACCACATTTAAGGTGTTGTAGTTGTCTCCAAAAAGGTTGCTCCTCTACAAGGAGATGCACACACTCTCATACAGTTGTCAAGTGTAGGATTCAAACCCCTTTGTGGAGCTGGATGACTGTTGCTGTATGCCATTCCTTGGGTACATAGCCTGTGATAAGGTTGAGTCTGGACAGTGAATGTAGGTGAGGGTGTAGTTCCTTTTGGGGCTGGTGTAAGTCACAGCCCGGGACACCATCCAGTCCCATTGATGCTGTTTTCTTAGGTTTGGAGAGGGCTGTTTCTACCTGCATGTCCATAAAGTCTGGTGCTCTGCATTCTTCTGGAATGGACACAAGCCCTTTTGGGGGTGATATGAGGGGGGGGTTGCACTGAACTTGTCCCCCAGGATGTGGGCAATGTAAGTTGGTTCATTGTATCTTTTTTCCATTTTGCAGTAGCTGACAGCATTTTTGAGAGTTTCACCTAAATGTTTGGTATAGCTAACGAAGGCTTTGTGGCTGTTATTCTTACATTCCTTGGCAATTTGTCTTTAGAAACTGGCCTTGGATTATTTTATGACCGATCATTGTTTCTTCCTAATAATGATCAGTGATGCCTTTCCTTATGTGAAGTTTGCTCTATCATGTGCTCGTTCCCTCCTTCTGTTGTATAGCTTATTTATGTGCGACAACCACCAGATTGGTTTCCTATTTTTGGAGGAGTGCATAATGGTTTTATTTGGCATGTCTTGATCCATGCATCCTGTAGATGCTCATCGAATGCACTTGTAAATGATTCTGCTGATTGTATAGCATTATCCTATAGCAAGGGTGCTTTTGAACTTTCCACTTTGGTCTTGAGAAGTGTGCTGTTTGCTTTAGAAACTTTCTTCACAGTGGTTTCCTTGACTGTGGGGGGTGTGATGTGGATGTCCAGTGTGATTACTTTATAACCTGATATTACCAGTGAGGGGTTTATCTCTGTTGTGGAACACTGGTACCCCATGTTGGTGATGATCAGGTCCAGTATGTTGTCACCTCTAGTGGGCATGGTAACCAGCTGTTCCAGAGCGTTTGAGTTTTTAAACTCTGGGAAGCATTGAACAAAGGACGTTGTACACTAGTAATTCTCCCAGTCAGTGTTTTGGTAGTTGTACTCTCCTCATATAATGGTGTTTGGTAGGACCTTTATATTTCCCACTGTTCTCAGGAATACTGAGTGAGGTTCCTGAGACAAGGTAGGTGATGTGTAGCAGGCTACAATCTGATAAGCAGCTTTGCCCAATGTTAGTTGCACTTGCATGGTCTCCAAGGCCTCATGCTGTGCCACTAACCTGAAGGTGTGGGTATCCATAAGGTAAATGGATACACCACTTCTTTTTGTATTTCAGTCTGGGTTTTGGGACCGAAGATCAGAGGGATTGTGAGTGTTTTACGTGGAGCATGTCCAACAGCTCTTTGTTTGACATAGCTTTGTATGTTAGGCAGAGATCAGCTCTGAGTAGGCGATATGTGAGAGTGTGCAGCTGGAGCATTTTGAGACGGTCTGTGTATGGCATGTATTTCAGGCTGCTAATGCTATTTGTGAGGTATTTCTGCAGCCTTTCCAGTTGTTGTTGATGTCTTGTGAGGTACATAGCAAAAGGGGCATTGTACTCTATTATGGATCTAGTGAGTGATAAGTAGAGGGGAACAATGTCCTCTTCTATCCTGCATGAGACACCGTTTGTGATGAGGTGTGCCACATAGAATAATTTCCGGACTACTGCAGGGATGTGATTATCACAGGTGTGTCCACTGTCCACCTGTGACCCAAGGTCTCTTATTACACTTTCAGTGTTAAGTATACTGCCGCCTATGTTGTAGTTCATGGCTACAGAGTTTTTACCAGAGGGGATGACAATGCACTTTTTGGCATTGAGCTTGAGGCCATGGCTTTGACACCAGGCATCTGTCTCAGTGAGGCCCTTTTGTAGGATGTCCACATCTTCAGTAGTTTTGATTATGGCTCCTAGTTTGCAGTCATCTGGAAACTTCATTAGCCACAGACATTCCATGTTAAAGTTTACCTCAGGGAAGTAGATTCCAGACAGGACAGGACACAGGACTGAACCCTGTGGTACTGCACTTGTCCCTGGTCTAATGTCGTACTTGGAATCTGCTACTTTCACAGTGTGTGTTCTGTCAGTTAGCCAGTTGGCATCCCATCTTGTGACATAGCAATTTATACCTAGTTTAGTGGGTTTATCTATAAATCCAGAGTGGGGGATGGTGTTGAAAGCCGTGGCGAGATCTACATAGGCTGTGTGAACCACCTTACCCTTGTCTACCGTTCTGGTGACTGCTTCAATGACGTCTATCAGGTTTAGGAGACATGATCTGCCTTTTACAAACCCAACATGGTTGTGGTCCAGTGTTTGGAGATTACCAATGTCTTTTTTTATAAGTTATATGATGATACATTCGATGGCCTTGCAGAGCAGGCTCATCAGGCTAATGGGCCACTAGATCTTGGGGTCCATGGTGGCTCCCCCCTTGTGTAGTGGGATAACCATCATTGTGCGCCATTCAGCAGGCACAAAGCCTGAGGTGAGGCTATGACTGAACATGGTACATAGGTGTGGTGCCTGTTTGTTCTGTAGTTTGTGTAGACCACAGCCTGGGATGATATCTGGTCCCATGGATGCTGTGTTCCTGGCTTTGGAGAGTGTTTTTTGCCTGTGCAGCCGTGATGACAGCAACTTTGCAGTCTTCCGTTATAGAGATGTGCTCTTTCATGGGTGAGGGGGAGGTAACTTTAGCACTGATCCTATCTGCCAGGATGTTGGCAATATCAATTGGGTCTGTATATTTAGTGCCATTGTGCTGTAACTCAGAGCAGATCTGAGTGTTGCCATTGAGAATCTTGACATAGCTATAGAATGCTTTGTGGTTGTCTTTAGAATCAGTGTTGATTTTGTTTTCATAACTAGCTTTGGAGGATTAATACACAAGAACTGTTCAGTGGTAGAGGAAAGAACTCCGCTCGTACTCAGGACGCCAGTAACCAACGTAAAAAAATGATGGATAATTCCAAGACAAAAGTTATAAATCCAATGCACTTATTTTATTGTAACCAAGTTAAGCGCTTTCGGCTGTATCCCAGCCTTCTTCAGAACAAATAAAACATCTCAGCAACGTGGTATATATACACACTCACACCCACTCAAATCAATTAATTAATAAGTCATTAAAATCATTTAAAAAAGGCGCCAAATTGTTTAAAAAGACAAAGGACTCAATGTAATGTAAACACTCTCCTACACTTGATGTAACATATAACTTACAAAGAACGATAAATGGGGAGCAAATGTAATGATATAAAAAAGTAATACCCCAAAATACAAACTATTTGTACAACCCATGGGAATTGTACTTCAACATGTAAATGGTGTATGGAAATCCAAAAGAACAAAAATCAATGATATATGCACATATGTATAAATAACCTAATGAACCACGGCTAGTCCCTCTAATGCTAATGGACATTCACTAAGTGTTAACAAAATATATAAATATTGAATATATAATAAAAAATGTATATAAATGTATATATATATATGAACATCCTGATCAATACAACGAGTAGAAGTAGTGAACAACTATTCTAAAGCTAAAAAGGGTTTTATGCTAATAAAATCATTAAGACCAGGTGGTCTCGTAGAATCTGTTAAGATTTGCCATTTACTTTCACACGATGACAATTTCATTTTCCAATCCCCTCCAAATGGAGTAGAATCCACCTGTTCTATGATAGAAAATAAAAAGCTGTGATCTTCACCCTTTTCCAAAATGGGCCTGCTGCGCATTTTGTTGTCATGCTTCCTTATTCTATAAAGATGTTGAAATCGTCTATTAAGCTGCCTCTCAGTTTTACCCACATAATGGGCATTACTTTTACTGCAGACAGCCAAATATACCACCTGTTTGGTTTTACAATTTCCCCTAATACATTTAATGGTGGTGTGACAAACATCATCTAGTCTAATAATCTTATTATTGTTTATGTATTTGCATTGTTTGCAGTTTCCACATTTGACCGTGCCTGTAAAGATAGCTGAATTTATATGCATGTGGTTACCCTTCTCTAATATTGTTTTC
Organism: Protopterus annectens; assembly: GCF_019279795.1. Lineage (NCBI taxonomy): Eukaryota > Metazoa > Chordata > Ceratodontiformes > Protopteridae > Protopterus > Protopterus annectens. Next base: position 1,622,674,784 of record NC_056726.1, read on the forward strand.
AAATTGGGAGCTGTTTTGTATACACATCTCGGTTTGTTACCCAAGACCTGGTCCTTGTCAATGACCATCAAGGTATGCCAATACCTTTCCAAAATATCTTTGATGATGTGTATACTAGGGGAATACATGAGAACGCAAACCCTACCCAATGATAATTCCTGTGTGCCATCTTTAATGAGTGGTTTGTAGTTACCTAATAGTGGAGGATATTTTTTACCCCATTGTTTGTATACATATAAATTAAAAAACCCCTTGGCATTCATGCTCTATGAGCCTGACAAGTGTGTTCTGCAAGGCAATGGAGCCAATCATAATAGAAGTCAACAATACAGAGATTGGGAACCTTCACACAGTTGAGCACACACAGTTTGGCTTGGTCAAAGGCAGACAACGCCTCCTGAACTGGGAGGATTTCTTTCACAGTTACCCAGGCTATGAATGATTGAAATGAGATCCACACAGCCTACCTATGCCTCGCTAAGGCCTTTGACACCATTCCCCAGTAAGGTATCATAGATGAACTCAACAAACTGGCCATGAATCCATACATCACAAGATGGATTGCAAACTGGCTCACAGATAGATCCCACACATTACGAGTTGCTGGCTACATGTCAGACTCTACACCGTTAATGACTGGTGTTCCCCAGGGTTCAGTCCTGGGGTCCCTCCTGTTTGGTATAGACTTCTCAAATGTACATGCCAACACAGGAGAGTTGTGGTTGACTAAGTTTCCTGGGAACTGTAAAGTGTTTGCTATAAGAGAGTCCCCGGAAGACAGACATATTCTCCAGAAGGGACTCTATGAGACAGATGTGTGGTGTCAGAATCATGGCCTCAAGCTCACTGTGGAGGAATGCATAGTGATCCTCTGTTGAAAACAAAATACCCACAATCTACCACATGGGTGTTACCCCCTTAAAAATGACAAGGTGATAAGGGATCTGGGGACACAAGTAGATAGTCATCTTTCCTTTGACAACCATGTTGCCAAAGTGATTGGGAGATCCTATGTGGCCCACCTAATCAACAAAGGGTTTGCATCAGGCTCCAAAGAGGTAGTGTTGGCACTCTACTCTTACATCATCAGACCCATCATTGAGTACAGTGCACCATTTTGGATGTACTCAACTTAGCATATCCAGCAGCTGTAGAGACCACATAGGTACCTCACCAAGAGGATTACTGGCCTCAAACAGTTGTGTTATGCAACACAACTGGTAAAACTAAATTTGTTCTTCGTTGTGTACCACCTTCTCAGAGGCACACTCTGCCTAACATACAGAGCCATGTCCAACACATAACTGTTGAACATGCTCCATCTACACATAACAACACTGAGTCGCCCTACACATTCCAGGGATATGAACCTCATTAGAATGATGAATACAACATGCTGGTGGGATAGAGTACCATCCCAGACACTTGCCTTACTGTGGAACAGAGTCCCAATGTACATCAGGCAGAACCCCTCGCTGACACTCTTCAATTGGAACCTTAATGAGTGGATGAAAAACAGACAGTTCATGCCAGGCATCAAATCAGCAGCCCCACTTGAAAGGGGCTTAGGGTACTAACTATTAGAACTAGGCCTTGGGAGACTACCCAATGGTGTGGTGAAAGCTGCACAACTTGCATAGGCTGATATATGCCTTTGTGGAGATAGTCTACTACATACCTATGGACCTATGTGACAGGTACATGTCTACAGATAGTAGATGTGTACTTCATTGTACAGTCGTTGCACAGTAGGCACATGGACTACATACACTGTAATGCTTACAGATACTGGTGGCTGTTATGTACAGTGGGAGAGATGTGCACTTCATGTCTTTCATGCCATTGGGATGTGTGCTGGGTGGGACAGTCCTGGATGGCTCCCTGTCATGGACACCCTCTTACACACATCTCTGCCCATCCATCTTTGGCTTATTATACTGTGTTCCCCCTGCACATATATATATATATATATATATATATATATATATATATATATATATATAGGTATATAGGTAGGTGATAGGCTATCTGCCTGAAGGCATATATTAGTATGGCCAGAGTGTGCAGCTATCACCACTCATGGAGTTAGTTCCCTAGGCCTCTGTGTAGTAGAGATGATGAAGTGATCCATGGTGTGACAGTTCAGTTTCACATACACTCATCAAGACTCCTCTAGAAGAGTGTCAGTGAGGGTCTTGGCTTAATGTCAGTTGGGAGCCTGTTCCAAAGCAAGGGAAGTCTGTGAGTTAGACATGTATCCCTCCAACATGTTCTATTTAATGTTGTGATGATGATATCCCTAGAGCATGTGGTACAGTGAGCTTGGGTTTACTTCAGATAGTGCATGTAAATCATTTCTGCATTGGACATGGACCTGTCTGTTGGGCAGAGATCTCCTGAGTAGACAGTATGCAACAGAGTACAGACTGAGTTAAATTCAGTCTGGTTGCGTGGAGCAACTGTTTGAGGCCAGTAATCCTCTTGTTGAGGTACTTCAGTGGTCTTTCCAGCTGCTGAAGGTGCCTAGTCAGATTCATCGCAGGTGTGTTGTGGTACTCCCTGACGGGTCTGATGACTGATGAGTAGAGGGAACCTCCTTTGACCTGCATGCAAAGTCCTTGTCAGTTTGTGGAAACACATAGCATGATTTTCTAACCACTTTGTGAATGTGTTTCTGGAAGTAGAGATGACTATCCACATGTGTCCATAGATCCCTTATTACCACCTCCATATTTAGGGTGTTGGCACCTATGTGGTATTTGTATGACTGTAGCTCGAGGACATAATTTTTACACCAAATATGTCTGACTGAAACCCTTTTTAAGGATGTCTCTGTTGTCCCACACATCGATTATGACAACTTTTTTGCAGTCATCCACAAACTTTGCTAAACATAGCCCTCGTGTGTTTGACTGTATTTCTGAAAAGTATACACCAGACAGGAGGGGTCCCAGGACTGAGCCATGGGGGACAGCGGTTGTTACCAGCTTGAACAGGAGACCACAATTCTTACCTTGTGGGATCTACCTGTGCCCCAGTTGGCAATCCATCAGATGACATACATATTTATGCACTGGTTGTTGATTTTGTGGATATGACATGTGTCTGTGATGTTGGAAGAGGGCTTTTCAAGATCTATGTGGGACATGTGCAGCTCATTTCATTGATGTATGTCCTGGGTGACTGCCTTGAAAACAGTCTAGCAGGTTTGGGAACCATGATCTGCCCCTGACCAAACCAAAATTGGTAGGGTTGGGTGTTTGTAGGCTCACAATAGCTCTGTTTATGAGTTCCATCATGATGGACTCCATGGCCTTGCAGATCAGGCTTAATAGGCTTATAAGACAATAGCTCATATGGTCTGTTGTGCACCGACACTTGTGGTGTGTGCCAAATGTTGCTGTAATGCATTCAACGGTTACATATTCTGTACAGAGGGTGAATCTCAACAGACTGTTCAGGTGCAGGGTCTGTTTGTTTTGGAGTTCACATATGACACAGCTAGGGAAGCCGTATCACCCCATAGACGCCATGTTTTTAGGTTTGGAAAGTGCTGTTTAACCATTGTATATGTGATTTCTGGGTTTTCACAGTCTCCAGGTATGATAATGGGCCCTTTTGTCAGTGAGAGGGGGGTAAATGTGTGTGAACCTGTCTGACAAGATGTTGGCAGTGTCAGTCATGTACATGTATTCTTTTACAGCTTGCACTGACTCAGAACATATATGTGTTTACATTGATATTTATGACATTGCGAAAGAAAGCTTCATGGTTCTCTATGGGCTCTTTCAAAATATTTTTGCCAGAACATGGATTGGATAATGTTAGGAGTGCTCATTGTTTATTGATGATACTGATCAGAGATTTATTGGTCTTCTTTGAATTTTCACTTTCTCTGAACAAATTCAGTACTTGTAGTACATAGTTTGATTATGACAGGAGTCCAGTATATTATATGGGTCTGTTTTCATATCACTGTGTGTGCAAGGCAGGATTGGTGAATAGTGACATGTTTCTGGGGTGAAAACTGCAACTGCCAGACATCTGTGGCCCACTGCTGTACTCAGACATGGCCTAAGTGTGTGAGCATGCCCAGTATAACCTTTCAATATGTTGTTGACTGACATTTGCTTCATTTATTGGTGTGTGAGCATGCCCAGTATGAACTTTCAGTATGTTGCTGACTGAGATTTGCTAAATTTGTTGAAGTGTGTGAGCATGCCCAGTATGGACATATATACTATATGTGTGTGAAAAATCAAGTTGTTTTTTACTTCAGGGCTCACCTTTGTGTTGTACATCAACAGGAAGCATGCTGTGCCTGCAGGGCTTCCATGAGTCGCTTTGCATAGACTTATCAACATTTCTACATACAGGGGGGACAGCTACTATTTGTACATTTCTACCCAGGGGGCACACCTGATTGTTACTGTGGGTGTACATTGGATGAGGGGTTCACCTGACACTTATACACATTTGCTAGGCCTGCACTGCTATGTCAGGTCCTCCATTTCAGTCTGTACTGTTGCCTATCATACAGGCTTGAGGCATACTGCCGTACTACAGAAGTTAGCTTCCAATTTCACATATATTAGTTTGTGACTTCATAGCCTACCCAACCCACATCACACTGCCTGGCCTGCTGTTATCTGTCTGCATACACCTGGGGGGAAGTTCAGAGGGCATGATACAGCATTTGTTTGTGTTTGGGTTAGTCTACAATTGCCCTGCTGTGTCTGTGCCAGTGTAATGCTCTCATGGCTTAGTGGTTCAGTACTGTGACTATAGTGCAAAGTATCCTGAGTTTGAGCCCTGTCACTGCTTTTTATTTTCCTGCAGGGCAGACCTGACTGGTTAAGGAACAGTAAAGCAGGTGTGAGCGTGTTTAGCCGACTTTGCCTGACTTTTCCCAACATTGCCCAATGTTGCCCAACGTTGCGCTAGTTTGCATGGCGCGCAGCTCCACACAATTATGCTTAAATATGCTAAGTAGTGGTAAAATGTGCTTAACACTGCTTTATATTGCTTAATATAGGGCAATCATGCCTCAGGTGGTCTATATCAAGGTGCAGGTACTCCACGACTATCGAAGCCAACCATCAACCAAAAAAGCAAAAATCAATAAAAAATTTTTTTGAACAGCAAAAGAACTTTATTCCATGGGTTGTTAATGCTTTCACGTCTACTCTGGACGCTTCTTCAGACTTTAATAAAACACTTCATCACTTCTGTATTTAAACACTTATCAATTAAACAGTTAACCAATGAAAGCCTTTGTATGAATACATAACTATAAAAAGTCAGAAACTTCTAAATATATAAAAAGTCAGAAACTAATACTGTGAAAATTAAAACTTCAAAATTCAACATTGACATTAAAATGGATGTAGTAATAGATTATTACTGTTATTAACATTTCTGATGGCAAATAGCATATAAATATTTAAAAATACAAGAGCATATAAAAACAGCATGTTATAAAAACATTTCAAGTGTATGAAACTACTGAAAAACTTCTAAAAATACATATTCCTACTAACACCAAGAAACATGAAAAAGTCAAAGGTATAGCAATAAATAACTGCTAATGCTTAAGATGACGACTGACTAGAAAGGGTTTCAGAGTAACCCTCTCATTGAGGCCATGTCCTTCATCTGCTTTCATTCTGATGATCCATTTACATTCTTCCCTTTCAGTGAAGTTACTTACATTGCCTAATCTCAATGTGGTGTGTATCAATTCAATAACTAAGAACTCAAAGGTGTGTGTGGTGCCTTGCGACAGAACATGTCTAGCCAGTGCGTTCCTGTCATTCTCCCTGTTGATCGCATATAAATGCTCTCTAACCCTTTCCCTCAACGTTCTATTTGTCATACTGACATAGAAAGCCTGGCATTTGGTGCAGATGGCTAAATAAACTATGTTCCTAGTCCTACAGTCTGCATAATGATCAAATTTATATAGCACACCTGGGTCCGGGTGCCTAAAGTTATTCCTGCCCAGTATGTATTTTCACTGATTGCAACTGCGACATGGAAAGGTACCCATTCTGACAGTAAGTGGTTGATCTTGAAGTCGCCTTTCATAACATAACATGTTCCTTAAAGATCTAGTATTCTTGTAGGAAAAACTGGGGTGGGGACTTACAAGTGCTCTAAGCCTATCATCCAGCTGTAGGATACCCCAGTTCTTTCTAATAACATTAGTGATACTCTTATTCTTGTTGGTATATGAAAGTACCATCCTCTTTTTACTTCTAATAAATGACCTGCTTTGTTCCACCTGTTCACTAGTTGCTATCCTAATGTAGGGTCTTGTTTCTTCATTGCGTTCTGTTTGTTGCAGGACTATCAAATCATTGTCGTGGTAACCCCTTGATTTAAAGTCAGCATCTAAGCCTATCAATTCATTCCTATATGCTGAATCATCGCTTGTTAGGCGTGAACAGCGTGCTGCTAGATTCTTAACATTGTTCTTGTGTATGTGGGGAGAGTGCATACTATCACGATTTAAGTATGTGTTCTTTCTACAGGGTTTCCTATAAATGTTGGTAGTGAAACACCCATTATGCTTCCTGATGTTAACATCTAAGAAGTCAATCTGGTGACATGATCTCTCCCCAGTCAGCCTAAGAAAAGATGTGGTGTTGTTGATGTAACATAAAAACTCATCTAAGATAGTAACATCACCACTCCAAACAAAAAACACATCGTCCACAAAACATTTATAATACTTGAGGTGCTGTGAATAAAACTAATTTCCTAAGATATACATAGATTCCCAGTAGGCTAGTATAAGGTTTGCATAAGAATTGGCACATGAAGCGCCCATCGCTACCCCTGAAGTCTGCAGATAATAACCATCACCATATAAAAATACATTATTTTCTAACACTAATTCCATCAGCATGGTGATCATAATCACTTTGTTGTTAGTCATGCCCTTCTCTAGAAGAAAAAGCCTCAGGAAGTCTATCCCTATATCATTAGGTATGCAGGTGAATAAAGACTGAAACATCTAAAGTCATCATAATGTCATTCTCCAAGTATGCTTTTTCAACAGCACTCTCAGCTAGAGATTCCAATAGTTGTTTAGTATCTCTCAAAATGGAGAAGGTAGAATCAACTATAGGTCTAAGTTGCTTCTTAATATAAATTGAGATACATTCAGTTAGCCAGCCTCTCCCTGAGACTATAGGTCTAAAGGGTGGGTCAGACAATGTCTTATGCACCTTCGGAAGACCTCTGATGATAGGTACCAAAGGTTTTTCAACTAGAAAATAATTATAGAGATCATTGTTTATAATATTGGACATCAACATATCATACAATGAGGCATGAAGTTTACTAATAACCTTGTTTAGATCATACATGTGTATTTTTTTATATGTGGTTTCATCCAATAACATTTCTAACATTCTATTGTTATAATATACACTTTCAAACAACACTATTGCGCCACCTTTATCCGCTGGGAGGATAACTATAGTATCATTGTTTTGTAAACTTTTTAAAGCTGCTGTTTCTTGTCGGCTTAAATTGTAAAATTCTGACTTAAAACCTGTTTGTTCAAACAACATATAAAAATCATTGCAACAAACTTTCTCAAAACTTTCTAAAAGCGGATGCAAATCTGGTACAAAGCATGAAGGTTTCCTAAAATTATTAATTACTATATCCCTTGTCTCAGTGTTTTCATTATCATAAAATAAATCAAGTGCTAAACCCCTAGTAAAAAGTTTTAATTGTACTATCAACTCACTAATGTCTATCCCTTGTGAGGGCACAAATGATAAACCTCTGTTTAACACTTTCATTTCAGCATCACTCAACTCATGGCTAGATAAATTAATTACCAGTTCATTGGAGTTTTCTTCCACAATCTCTTCTGTTGTTCCCCTGACTCCCCTGAGGGTTTCCGTTTCTTCCCCTTGTACTGGGGACTCCATGTCTTGCGATCTGCTGGTAGAAATGATAAAGGGAATGTAAGATTTGTGTTGTCTCTCTCATTAGTCTCTGAATTCCCTTCTGCTGGGAGCAAAGTCTTCTTCCTCACTACCGGTCCCAAGCTCTTAGTGTCCAATTGTCTAATGGTTGGTAGAATATTATCTGCTGTAGTATTCCTATTTTGTAAGTTTTCAGATGTTCCCCCATTCTCCACTAGTAATAAATCTGAACTATTCTCTGTCGTGCACCCCTCTGCATGAGTGCCTTCAAAGATGGCCACATTAGTACTTCCTGATGTAGTAGGATGCATTTCGCTGTTACCATCCTTCCTATTGTCAGGAATGCAAGAGTCCGTTACATCAATAGCTGACCGGAAGGATTCCTTCGGCCAAGAGAAGACGTTCCCACGTGCAAAATCGGAACAGTCTTTCTCCAGTTTCTTCTTTTTCTGTTGCAAGAGTCTGTTATCAGTTAGAGTTAAAGTAGTGGAAAGTTCAGAGAAGTAATCAGATAACTGTACAGATGTTAAAGAAGAATTTAAATGCTCTTCCAGAATGGAGATCTCTTTCATGAGTTCTTTCTCATTTAGCGAATACTGTCTTATTAACAGCTTGATGTAACTATTGCTAGTCTCAATATTAAGTTTCTGCCAGTCTATTAAAAGGTCTGGATATTTGTTACCAAAGGTGGGCATCTTTAAAATGCGTAGCCCTCTTGGAATAACTTTAAAGGATAAACTTGCTTCCATATGTTGTTTCTGCCACTGCACATTCTTCATTTTAAGTAAAGTATCTTCAAATTGTCTCATCAGTTGTAGCACATTGATATCTAACTGCTTACCTTTGTGGGTAACATTAGTATTAGCTAGTTGTGAATAAGAAAGTTTTAACAGTGGATTGTCACACCTGGAAAGCAGTTGAGAGAATGAAAAAATGATGTCCTCAGATGCAGCTTCCTCAATGTGTTTGGTTCCTTCTGTCATGTCCCCTCGAGATAACAAAGAGGCAAATGATAAATAAACAGAGATCTCTCAGGATAAGGTACCTGCTATGTCCCCAAACGAAAAATGTCTATATCAAGGTGCAGGTACTCCATGACTATCGAAGCCAACCATCAACCAAAAAAGCAAAAATCAATAAAAAATTTTTTGAACAGCAAAAGAACTTTATTCCATGGGTTGTTAGCGCTTTCACGTCTACTCTGGATGCTTCTTCAGACTTTAATAAAACACTTCATCACTTCTGTATTTAAACACTTATCAATTAAACAGTTAACCAATGAAAGCCTTTGTATGAATACATAACTATAAAAAGTAAGAAACTTCTAAACAGATAAAAAGTCAGAAACTTATATTGTGAAAATTAAAAATTCAGAATTCAACATTGACACTAAAATGGAAGTAGTAATAGATTATTACTGTTATTAATATTTATGATGGCAAATAGCATATAAATATTTAAAAATACAAGAGCATATAAAAACAGCATTTTAATAAAAACATGACTTTTTATAGTTATGTATCTCCAATATAAAAAAACGTAGTGTGGTTAAGGGGCAGATGGTGAGAATTTCTAGACTGACCAGTGCAGATGGAATTTTTAAAAATGAAATTTTCAAGTTGATTGGGTTATTCCTGGATAGGGGGTACCCTTTGAAGTTTCTTATTAATATTAAAAAAGATGTCATGCACAAAACACCATCTCTGAATGATATCCTGATTCTTTGGAAGGGGATGAACGTGAAGCCCATGAATTTGTTGAATACTTAAATAGAACAACAGATTTTTTAAGATTTACTAGCAAGTGGGAACAGGATGAAATTGACTACCTGGACATACATTTGACGAAGAAAGAAGGGGTATTGGAAAGTTATGTATATAGAAATCCTACTTTTTCAAATACTCTTCTTTACTTTAACAGTAACCATCCCCAATATCAACAGCGTAGTGTGGTTAAGGGGCAGATGGTGAGAATTTCAAGACTGACCAGTGCAGATGGAATTTTTAAAAATGAAATTTTTCAAGTTGATTGGGTTATTCCTGGATAGGGGGTACCCTTTGAGGTTTCTCATTAATATTAAAAAAGATGTCATGCACAAAAGATCATCTTCCTTTGCCCCTATCTTAACTTTAGAACAGAGGGTAGAAGTTAACAAAAGGGCTCAAGATAAGTCTAATGCTATGGTTATTCGGTACAATGAATTTGCCCCCAAGATAGTAGACATTATTAACAAATGTTGGGAATTATGTTTTGAAACTGATATGTTGTCCAGGTTAGGACCTAAGCCCCAAATAGTATTTAGTAAGTGGAAGAACTTAAAAAACATCTTGAAGAGGTAGGGACACAAAGGTACTTACAAGTCCTTTATGACAAAATGCGGGGCTTGTTTGACATGTAGGTATATTAACAACGGTCGCTATGTGACCATAGCTAGTTATGAACCGCCTATGCAGTGTCCAGGTAAATGCAATTGCAATTCATCAGTGGTGGTTTACGTGGCTATTTGTCTCTCCTGTCCTGAGTTTTATGTGGGAAAAACAACCTGGAGACTGAGGGACAGGACTGGAGAACATTTGAGGGTAATAAAAAATAAAGATGTACAGAATGCCTTGTTCGTGCATACTACCAAGTGTGTTAATTTTAGTTAATTTATATTTTTTATAATAGATAAAGTGTCTGTTAATGAAAGAGGTGGTGATGGTAAAATTCTGCTGGAAGCTAAGGAGTTGAAATTGCAGCTGCATTTAAATGCCATGACAGCTCCAGGCTTGAAAGATTTTATTTCCATCAAGCCTTTTTTAAAAATAAGCCAAGATCAAATTTCTTGAATTGCTTGCTTGGCATTTTATGTTTAAGTAAATAATGTTGAACAGTATTTTTATATTGGATTATTTAAAAGTATTGTGTCTCTTTAATTGTGCTGTGTTTAATTGGATGGGTTAATTGATTCACTGAAGGTTTCTTTGGGGCAGTATTTAAATAACTGTATGTAATTTCTTCAACAACTCTGAAGAAGCCTACCATTGTCTGGCGAAAGCACTTAGTTGTTTCACGTAGATTATTAAACAGCCTGTTGGTTTTTAATGAAAATAGCTGTTCTGGTGTGGATTATTTGACAGCCTGTTGTCGTTACTGGTTTCAGTATATTGTTTTGTTTTTTTATTTAGTCACAGTGGTCTTTTTGGCCGGTTTTGTTTTTTGTTTTAGTGCTAAAGCTTGTTTTGAAGGGAGAGAGAGGAACTTATTATGCCTGTAGAGTAGTTCCAGTTTTTTGTGGGTCTTGCATATATTGTTTAGAATATGGAGATCGAATTTGAGGTTGTAGCTTAGTATGGGTTACTAACTCAATTTTGGTGGAGTTAAGAGAGAGTATTTTGAAGTCAGTTTTGTTAATTAGTATATTTCTGTTGGAAGTAAAGATCATAAGTTTTTTTTTTCTTTAGGATTTAGAGAGAGATGATTTTTGGGAAGCCGAGTTTCTACTCTAGAAAATGCTGCTTGTGTGACTTTCCTTAGTATGTTTGAGTTGTGAGCAGAACAGACTATAGTGGAGCCGTCTGCATACTGGACTAGGGAGCTCTGCTGGATAGCTTGGTGGAGGATGTTAATAAAAATGTTAAACAGAAGCAGGCCTAAAATTGAGCCTTGGGGAACACCTGTAGGGTTGTGAATGAAAGGGGAGATGGAGTTCTGCCATTTAACAGCATGCTCGCTTTTAGAGAGGTGTATTGATTCATCTGTCAGTTCACCACCACAAGTACTACTGTCACTGTGCTCATCAACTAGTCAATTTCCTAATCCTCTACACCCTCATTCATAATCAAGACCCTGAGATACTTATAGTCCTCCACTTGCAAAGCTGTTTAATTTTCATTTGTACTAAGCAATCCACTTTCTTCCATGATAGAAATATAATTTGGGGCTTCCATGTTCTGATCATCATTTCATCTGCTTCACACCCAGTATCTATCCACTCCACTACACACTGGTTAAAAAAGTCACTTTAGGAGAAGAGTGCAACATTATCTGCAAACAACAATGTGCAACTCTTTCATCTCTGAAATGGATATGCTGCCTGAAGTATCATAGCATCTACCTTAAGGCATTCCCCAGGAAGCAATCACATGCCTTCTCCAGCTCCACAAAAACACATACTGACAGATTCCCATGACCACTTAAATATCCAGACTAAGACACAGAGCTGAGAGACTGCTCAAGTGCTAGAATATGATTTACATTCATTTACCAGAATCAGATACTCTATTGTGACCTATGACCACAGTAGCTCCCTTTGCAGACCCTTGGTAAAGACTGTAATAGAATACCATGTTTTATTTATAACTAGAAAATTTCTTTCTGGTGCTTTTTTGAAAATGAAGGCCATCACCTCAGTTCACTGGTCCAGATTAACTGTCTTGGACTTGAGCGCAACACTAAAACAGTACAATAACCATTAACTCCAGCATTATACAGGGTCTTGAGTATTTCTACGCAAATCGCATTAATTCCAACAGCCTTGTCATCTGGAGCTGGTTGACTGGAACAGTGATATGTAAATAATGGCTCCTATCCTGGTAGTTTCTGGCACTTTGTCTTCAAAGGAGGTCATAACCTCCTAGTTCAGGAGTTCTTATAATCATTCCTGCTATCTGTACACAATGTCTCAGCTGAAGGGTATCATTTTTCTACCCTTGCTAAGAACAGCCTGGGCAATGCCCCACCCTGCCCCAGGGTCACGTGATGGTTTGCTAGCACCTGTCTGAAGTCATGTGATATCATCCGCCATGGCTTTGTTAAATTTCTGTCAGACTGCTACTTTTTCTTCACTGACAGCTGCATAAATTATCAAATGGTACAAAATGCCCAAAACAGATGAGTAATGTTAAGCTAGACTTCAAATAAGCGATCAAAACAAAAAGCTTCTACCTCTGTACCACAACAAACAAAATGATTTGCTTGCATTGTAATACAATGTAAATAAATCCAAATACAAAGAAATAACAAACTCTGCATCTTAGATAATTTAATACTCAAGTTTTTGGCTGTTTAGAGAGACATCCCATTGAGACCATTCAAAGTTTGTTAATATGGTTAACATTAGCAAATATTAACCTCAGAAATGTGCAGAACAACTGACCTCATATATAAAAATATGTTAAATATATATATATATATATATATATATATATATATATATATATATATATATATATATTGCACGTTTCAGATCCTGTACATGATATTGTATGCTTTTTTACTTTGCAATGACATTGCAAGCATATGATTTCACCAGTTGTACCACTTTTATGAATCAGCATTTTCAAGTGTTGTGCCTTCAGTCCATCCCCATATTCAGATGGGGAGTTTACTACATCCACTACATGCATTGTGATGTCAGGGCAGCGAGGTGTAGTATGCAGTTCTCAGATGCTGTGTTTGTGCTTGCGCCCATCATCTGTAATTGTACCTCTCTGAACCTCAACATTATCTCATGTCTTGGATCATATTATGAACATACTACAAGGGTTATCACTCAACTAGACTTCCTGGACTGGGAGCTCTAACCTCTCTTACAAGCTGTTCCAAACTGAATGTAGCAAATGTCATACACCTTGAGAATCATGCACTGGCCATTACCTGAGTCCACTGATAAACTGAACAGTGTGTCCTTTTGCTGCTCATGTTGGCTGATGGTATTGGAGAGAGGATGATAGGAAAAGTAATAGGGTGTTGAGGACATCCCTCTTCTATGCTGTTTCTGCATCTGGTAACTTATACGTTGCATAACTAACTGTACCATGAATATTCTGAAGTAACTGTTACCACCTCACTGTGCTCTAACCTCTCACCCTCTTAGAGCAAGAAATCTGGACAAAGCCACAAATAATGGGTGGACAAAGGCCAAATAAAAATAGAGACGCTTTTTAAATATTGCCCTTACGAACTTGCAAAGTTGATAGATTAACAGGTTTTGCAATAGCATGAATTTTCAGAAGGATATGCAGTCTGAAATCTAAATGTCCACCATTATTTTCTGACTTCAGTCATCAATGATTTGCTAGAAAACCACAATTTTATGAAAAACAGGCCAAAATGCGAGGCAAAAATCTGGACATTCTGTGAAAATCTGAACAGTTAAGAGGTATGACTGTGCTGATTGTCTGTGTTCTGAACTGTTGCACATGGGACATCAGTGCTTACACTTCTCTCACTGCATGCTGTATAAGTTCCTTCTCTGGAAAGTTATAGCCTGTATCTGGACAGCTGTGATGCTTTGTTATACTATTACTGTGACTCTGTGTCATGGCACCTCTATATGTTTTATCTGCATTTGCATCAATACAGGATTACATCACTTCATATGCCTAAGGACTATATGTCACTTCAGTGGGTGGCATTCAGGGCTGTACTCACTTTGAAAGACATATGCTTCATAAGACCAGACCTACCAAGTATCTAGATTTTCACAGCATGTCCAAATTTTTCTTCATATTTCGGTCTGTGCTTCATAAAATTTGTGATTTTCTGGTAAATCATTGAGGATTTAAGCTATTAAACAATGGCACGGATTTGGGTTTCAGACTTCATATCCTTCAGAAAAATGCACATTAACACAAAATCCATTATTCTTGCAACTTTCTAAGTTTCTGAGCACGATATTAAAAATCTGTCCCTGATTTTGGTCCTTTGTTCCCACCCTGCTATTAGTTTTGGCACTGTCTGGATTTTGTGTATTTACAGATTCGGAGGTATATATAAAACTGGTTCACAGTAAGTCTGGTACTTGGTACGATGGAATACTGATACATTTGGGGATCCAGGGACAGGATACCTACACAAAGGGCAAGGTCCAGAGCTCCCTCTAAAGTGCAAATCACCTACAGTATGGAAGGAATATTTTCGGTATTACTGACAGATTCCTAAGCTAAATACCTAGTCTCACTCCCATCAGCACACATTCAGTGCACTAAAGTATGAAATGAGTGCTTTACTGAGCAGAAACACAATACACTGTTCATTTCTGGCACACATTATTGGAGGAGAATGGCCTCAATCTCTCCGAACATAGTCACTGTACTAACAGACAATCTTATCACAAACTTCTCCACCCATCCCACCAAC